>NC_056436.1:90944175-91244175 GCF_018296145.1 Oncorhynchus tshawytscha | reverse complement strand
ACGAGTCTCCCCCTGCTGGCTGACTTGCTGTACACCACAGAACATAGCGGGTCAGATTAATAACGCTATATAAACATTATTTACATAGTGGGTCAGATAAATAAAGCTATATAAACATTATTTACATAGCGGGTCAGATTAATAAAGCTATATAAATGTACATAAGACTAAGTACTCTATGGTTGTACACAACAGCTGTCTCACAGTATCGCCTCATTAACATCACACTGAACAACATGACCAATTTTGGAGTTTTACAACATTTTTAGACATCGAGTCACCCAAGAACTGTGAAGTCAGTGTAGAACAAGGGTGTCAAACTCATTCCTGGGAGGGCCTGGTGTCTGCAGGTTTCAAATCTTTCAATTAAGCACTAGACAACCATTTGTGCGGAGTTCCTTACTAATTAGTGACCTTATTTCATCAATCAAATACAAGGAAGGAGCAAAAACCCGCAGACACTCGGCCTTCCCTGTTATGAGTTTGACGCATGCTGTAGAACAGGAAGTGACAGTGTAAAAAATAATAGAATATGAATATGACATGAAAGAGGGTTTGGTAGGTTCCAAGAGGGTTCCACCTTCAAGAAAAGTCTGTGAATGTGTCAAAATAGGAAAGTGTTTTGTATTCTGGTCATTACCGCAACGGCGATAACTCATTTAGATTGTCCACTATTTGAATAAAGATGGATTGATTTATTACACAATGACACACCAATGCCAATACCACATTCTGATGTTAATTAATTGAATCTTTTCAAAGTGACACGGATGTAGAAGAACTGAACATGTGATGTTATAAAACGTGATGCCCCGTGTCTTCTCCTTAAACCCTTGTTGGTTTGCTGTTCATTTAACTTGTTTCAACTCTTTGTTTTTAACGTTTCAGAGTGAACTATTTGAAACGTTTAAAAACAGTACTCATTTTGAATACACCCCAAATCTTACTTCATACACCCAAGACTCATTTTCAAAGATGGTGGATAAATAAGATAGTTTACTCCGGCCGTTTACCATTTAAAATAATTGTGAGCATTTATATATGTCCTGTGAGCATGCTTTCCCTCATGAGCTCACGGTTCCTTCATTACAGCAGAGAAGAGGAAGAGAGGCCCAATTTAGCATGAAATCTGTGTGAAATCTCCAGCAGGTGGAGATTCCCCCCCCACCAAGCAAGAAGTTTTTGTGTTTAATTTGGCCAACAAAAAAATGAATGGCTTATTTCCTGTTGTTGTGAATTTTTTTTGATCGAATAGAAGTTTTGTAAGGCTTAAGTTTTTATGATTGTACTAATATAAGTAGGACACGTGACATCCCGGCAACTTTGAGAAAAAAACAACACTTTATATCGGAATTGTCTCGAGATGGCTATGCATATTCATGGTATATGAGGCTAGTAGCATAGCATCTCTCTCCATTTAATACAGGTGGTTGACGTAAACAACCCTCATCAAATACTAAAAACAAGCATTACAATAAGGAGATGCCCCACCCCAATCAGAAAATAACGGAAGTAGGGTGTCTCGCTTTCTTTACAGTCTCTGCCCCTATCACGCCATTGGCTCTTGAGGCGGAAAATCGACCAATCGGAATGTTACAGAGTATCCTTCAATCCGTGGTCAGTCGATTGACGGAAGCGCCTCTATGAAAGATGATTAAAATGTATCTAAAAGTTTTGTATTCGTTGTTGTTGATGTTGAGTTTCTATGGAATCCCTTCAACCGGACAGAAGAAAAAGGAGGTATTTTATTCTCAGCGCACGGTGTCATAATCATTACACTAGCTAGCAGGCTAACGTTAGCTCATGGGTCTAGGAGAGATAGGTTTAGCTAGCTAGCCATGATCTTTTAGGAAGGAACCGGTTACCTAGCTAGTTTGCATCGTCAGTATGCTTCATATATAAGTATCTAGCTCATTGTAATAACTAACACGTCACATATTGCCGTGTCTATGTTCTACTTGGTCTAGAACTTTGACCTTTCCTGCAGCTATAATCCGCATCATTCCTAAACGTTGTTAGCACTTCCGGGTGAGGAAGGTGCCCTCTTTCGGCTCGAGCTAGGTAGATACACTAGAGACTTGTTCTCTGAGAGGGTGGGCCAGTTGATGGACTGGGCTGGTATTAAGACCCTGATCTCTAACCCCTCTTCTCTCTCCCTCCAGACCCTGCTGTTTGAGTGGGTGGGCCGGTATAACACCCTGACCTGTAACCCCTAACCTCTTTGCCCTCTTCTCTCTCCCTCCAGACCCTGCAGTCTGAGTAGGTGGGCCAGCTGATGGACCAGGTCGCTATATACGACTCTGACCTCTAACCCCTCTTCCCCTTTTCTCCCTCCAGACCCTGCTCTCTGAGAAGGTGGGTCAGCTTATGGACTGGACAGGGAAGAGAGCTGTGATCCGTATGAACGGGGAGAAGTTTCGTCGCTTTGTGAAGGCTCCTCCCAGGAACTACTCTGTGGTCATCATGTTCACCGCCCTGCAGCCACAGAGACAGTGTGGCGTCTGCAAGTAACTTATCTACAAATTGTTACACCAGATAATGTGATTTAATCAAAGGTGTTTGGTATCCATTACTGGGAGTTACAGGGTGGGTACAGTTTGGTGTAGTGGAGGGAATTTTCTACCAACCTTGGCGATACTGTATTTGTCCACGATTCGTGCAAACATGAGTCTCATAAAATGTCTGTCTCCAGTGCAGGGGTTTCATTTGAATTGGGGTGACAGGTGGGTGTCACATGTCATGATACTCACCTGTCTCGATCAATGAGAGAAGACTTGAAATAGACAAGATAACAGCGTACACATTGTTGGATTACTTTATGGAGCCAAAAAATAATTTATTCAAACAAACCGTCTGCCAGTCAGTAACAGAGACAATTTGTAGTCTGCCAGTCAGTAACAGAGACTGTGTGTAGTCTGCCGGTCCATAACAGAGACAATTTGTAGTCTGCCGGTCCATAACAGAGACAATTTGTAGTCTGCCGGACCATAACAGAGACTATTTGTAGTCTGCCGATCAGTAACAGAGACTGTGTAGTCTGCCAGTCAGTAACAGAGACTGTCTAATATGCCAGTCAGGAACAGAGACTGTGTGTAGTCTGCCAGTCAGTAACAGAGACTGTGTGTAGTCTGCCCGTCAGTAACAGAGACAATTTTGTAGTCTGCCGGTCAGTAACAGAGACTGTGTAGTCTGCCGGTCAGTAACAGAGACTGTGTGTAGTCTGCCCGGTCAGTAACAGAGACTGTGTGTAGTCTGCCCTTCAGTAACAGAGACCGTGTGTAGTCTGCCCTTCAGTAACAGAGTAACAGACTGTGTGTAGTCTGCCCTTCAGTAACAGAGACCGTGTGTAGTCTGCCCTTCAGTAACAGAGACTGTGTGTAACAGAGAGTCTGCCCTTCAGTAACAGAGACTGTGTAGTCTGCCCTTCAGTAACAGAGACTGTGTGTAGTCTGCCCTTCAGTAACAGAGACTGTGTGTAGTCTGCCCTTCAGTGACTGTGTGTAGTCTTCAGTAACAGAGACTGTGTGTAGTCTGCCCTTCAGTAACAGAGACTGTGTGTAGTCTGCCCTTCAGTAACAGAGACTGTGTGTAGTCTGCCCTTCAGTAACAGACTGTGTGTAGTCTGCCCGTCAGTAACAGACTGTGTGTAGTCTGCCCGTCAGTAACAGAGACTGTGTGTAGTCTGCCCGTCAGTAACAGAGACTGTGTGTAGTCTGCCCGTCAGTAACAGAGACTGTGTGTAGTCTGCCCTTCAGTAACAGACTGTGTGTAGTCTGCCCTTCAGTAACAGACTGTGTAGTCTGCCCGTCAGTAACAGAGACTGTGTGTAGTCTGCCCTTCAGTAACAGAGACTGTGTGTAGTCTGCCCTTCAGTAACAGAGACTGTGTGTAGTCTGCCCTTCAGTAACAGACTGTGTGTAGTCTGCCCTTCAGTAACAGACTGTGTGTAGTCTGCCTGTAAGGGGTCACATGTTAGTTTTACACATGGATGGGGCAAATGCATGTCCTAATATGCCTTTGTGGTACGCCCAGTACGCCAGACTTTTGTGACTATTCTATTAGTTCCATTGTTCTGGACACACTAAATCAATCGTATCTCAAATATTGAACGGTATTTGACATACTGTGTGTGTCCACCCCCTCTACAGACAGGCTGACGAGGAGTACCAGATCCTAGCTAATTCCTGGCGTTACTCCAGTGCCTTCACCAACAAGGTCTTCTTCGCTACTGTCGACTTTGATGAAGGATCTGACGTCTTTCAGATGGTATAACTATTCTATCTCTTTTAGTTTATTTCACCCTTCATGTGTTATTTAGAGCCGGGCTTTAAGCTGTCCATTAGAGCCTAACGGTTGGCATCGGTAAACCAGCCTGATCTCGACAGCTCACATTATTTAAGTGAAACTACACTTGACAGCAGCTCTGTCTGGTGACTCTACCTGACTGGATCATTACAACATGAACCTTCTGGAACACTGCTTTAACTGGTGCATATCAACTCAGTAGTGTGTATGAATATAGTACGAGTTATACAGTGGGGCAAAAAAGTATTTAGTCAGCCACCAATTGTGCAAGTTCTCCCACTTAAAAAGATGAGGCCTGTAATTTTCATCATAGGTACACTTCAACTATGACAGACAAAATGAGAAAAAAAATCCAGAAAATCACAATGTAGGATTTTTAATGAATTTATTTTCAAATTATGGTGGAAAATAAGTATTTGGTCACCTACAAACAAGCAACATTTCTGGCTCTCACAGACCTGTAACTTATTCTTTAAGAGGCTCCTCTGTCCTCCACTCGTTACCTGTATTAATGGCACCTGTTTGAACTTGTTATCAGTATAAACGACACCTGTCCACAACCTCAAACAGTCACACTCCAAACTCCACTATGGCCAAGACCAAAGAGCTGTCAAAGGACACCAGAAACTAAATTGTAGACCTGCACCAGGCTGGGAAGACTGAATCTGCAATAGGTAAGCAGCTTGGTTCGAAGAAGTCAACTGTGGGATCAATTATTAGGAAATGGAAGACATACAAGACCACTGATAATCTCCCTCGATCTGGGGCTCCACGCAAGATCTCACCCCGTGGGGTCAAAATGATCACAAGAACGGTGAGCAAAAATCCCAGAACTACACGGGGGGACCTAGTGAATGACCTGCAGAGAGCTGGGACCAAAGTAACAAAGCCTACCATCAGTAACACACTATGCCACCAGGGACTCAAATCCTGCAGTGCCAGACGTGTCCCCCTGCTTAAGCCAGTACATGTCCAGGCCCGTCTGAAGTTTGCTAGAGAGCATTTGGATGATCCAGAAGAAGATTGGGAGAATGTCATATGGTCAGATGAAACCAAAATATAACTTTTTGGTAAAAACTCAACTCGTTGTGTTTGGAGGACAAAGAATGCTGAGTTGCATCCAAAGAACACCATACCTACTGTGAAGCATGGGGTGGAAACATCATGCTTTGGGGCTGTTTTTCTGCAAAGGGACCAGGATGACTGATCCGTGTAAAGGAAAGAATGAATGGGGCCATGTATCGTGAGATTTTGAGTAAAAACCTCCTTCCATCCGCAAGGGCATTGAGGATGAAACGTGGCTGGGTCTTTCAGCATGACAATGATCCCAAACACACCGCCCGGGCAACGAAGGAGTGGCTTCGTAAGAAGCATTTCAAGGTCCTGGAGTGGCCTAGCCAGTCTCCAGATCTCAACCCCATAGAAAATCTTTGGAGGGAGTTGAAAGTCTGTGTTGCCCAGCAACAGCCCCAAAACATCACTTCTCTAGAGGAGATCTGCATGGAGGAATGGGCCAAAATACCAGCAACAGTGTGTGAAAACCTTGTGAAGACTTACAGAAAACGTTTGACCTCTGTCATTGCCAACAAAGGGTATATAACAAAGTATTGAGAAAAACTTTTATTATTAACCAAATACTTATTTTCCACCATTATTTGCAAATAAAAAAAATAAAAAATCCTACAATGTGATTTTATGGATTTTTTTTCTCATTTTGTCTGTCATAGTTGAAGTGTACCTATGATGAAAATTACAGGCCTCTAACCCTAACCCTTTTTAAGTGGAAGAACTTGCACAATTGGTGGCTGACTAAATACTTTTTTGCCCCACTGTATAACTACTACTATATTCATATATACTACATATAAAACTACTACTATATTCATATAACACTACTACTATATTCATACATACTACAAATATACACTACTACTATATTCATACATACTACAAATATACACTACTACTATATTCATATACACTACATATTTAACTACTACTATATTCATTTATACTACAGATTTAACTGCTACTATATTCATATACACTACATATATAACTACTACTATATTCATATATAATACAGATTTAACTACTACTACATTCATATACACTACATACAGTGCCTTGTGAAAGTATTCAGCCCCCTTGAACTTTGCGACCTTTTGCCACATTTCAGGCTTCAAACATAAAGATATAAAACTGTATTTTTTTGTGAAAAATCAACAACAAGTGGGACACAATCATGAAGTGGAACGACATTTATTGGATATATCAAACTTTTTTAACAAATCAAAAACTGAAAAATTGGGCGTGCAATATTATTCAGCCCCTTTACTTTCAGTGCAGCAAACTCTCTCCAGAAGTTCAGTGAGGATCTCTGAATGATCCAATGTTGACCTAAATGACTAATGATGATAAAGACAATCCACCTGTGTGTAATCAAGTCTCCGTATAAATGCACCTGCACTGTGATAGTCTCAGAGGTCCGTTAAAAGCGCAGAGAGCATCATGAAGAACAAGGAACACACCAGGCAGGTCCGAGATACTGTTGTGAAGAAGTTTAAAGCCGGATTTGGATACAAAAAGATTTCCCAAGCTTTAAACATCCCAAGGAGCACTGTGCAAGCGATAATATTGAAATGGAAGGAGTATCAGACCAATGCAAATCTACCAAGACCTGGCCGTCCCTCTAAACTTTCAGCTCATACAAGGAGAAGACTGATCAGAGATGCAGCCAAGAGGCCCATGATCACTCTGGATGAACTGCAGAGATCTACAGCTGAGGTGGGAGACTCTGTCCATAGGACAACAATCAGTCGTATATTGCACAAATCTGGCCTTTATGGAAGAGTGGCAAGAAGAAAGCCATTTCTTAAAGATATCCATAAAAAGTGTTGTTTAAAGTTTGCCACAAGCCACCTGGGAGACACACCAAACATGTGGAAGAAGGTGCTCTGGTCAGATGAAACCAAAATTGAACTTTTTGGCAACAATGCAAAACGTTATGTTTGGCGTAAAAACAACACAGCTCATCACCCTGAACACACCATCCCCACTGTCAAACATGGTGGTGGCAGCATCATGGTTTGGGCCTGCTTTTCTTCAGCAGGGACAGGGAAGATGCTTAAAATTGATGGGAAGATGGATGGAGCCAAATACAGGACCATTCTGGAAGAAAACCTGATGGAGTCTGCAAAAGACCTGAGACTGGGACGGAGATTTGTCTTCCAACAAGACAATGATCCAAAACATAAAGCAAAATCTACAATGGAATGGTTCAAAAATAAACATATCCAGGTGTTAGAATGGCCAAGTCAAAGTCCAGACCTGAATCCAATCGAGAATCTGTGGAAAGAACTGAAAACTGCTGTTCACAAATGCTCTCCATCCAACCTCACTGAGCTCGAGCTGTTTTGCAAGGAGGAATGGGAAAAAAATTCAGTCTCTCGATGTGCAAAACTGATAGAGACATACCCCAAGCGACTTACAGCTGTAATCGCAGCAAAAGGTGGCGCTACAAAGTATCAACTTAAGGGGGCTGAATAATTTTGCATGCCCAATTTTTCAGTTTTTGATTTGTTAAAAAAGTTTGAAATATCCAATAAATGTCGTTCCACTTCATGATTGTGTCCCACTTGTTGTTGATTCTTCACAAAAAAATACAGTTTTATATCTTTATGTTTGAAGCCCGAAATGTGGCAAAAGGTCGCAAAGTTCAAGGGGGCCGAATACTTTCGCAAGGCACTGTATATAACTCCTACTATATTCATATATACTGAAGATTACTGAATACTGAAGATTGAACTACTACTATATTCATATACTACTATATTCATATATACTACAGATTTAAATACTACTATATTCATATATACTACATATTTAACTACTTCGCTACTTAACTACTTCGCTACTTAACTACTACTATATTCACATATACTACATGAATATAGTAGTAGTGTATATATATGTAGTATGTATGAATATAGTAGTAGTTATATACACTGCTCAAAAAAATAAAGGGAACACAGAAACAGACTCCATGAGGGTGGTATGAGGGCCCGACGTCCACAGGTGGGGGTTGTGCTTACAGCCCAACACCGTGCAGGACGTTTGGCATTTGCCAGAGAACACCAAGATTGGCAAATTTGCCACTGGCGCCCTGTGCTCTTCACAGATGAAAGCAGGTTCACACTGAGCACATGTGACAGACGTGACAGTTTGGAGACGCCGTGGAGAACGTTCTGCTGCCTGCAACATCCTCCAGTATGACCGGTTTGGCGGTGGGTCAGTCATGGTGTGGGGTGGCATTTCTTTGGGGGACCGCACAGCCCTCCATGTACTCGCCAGAGGTAGCCTGACTGCCATTAGGTACCGAGATGAGATCCTCAGACCCCTTGTGAGACCATATGCTGGTGCGGTTGGCCCTGGGTTCCTCCTAATGCAAGACAATGCTAGACCTCATGTGGCTGGAGTGTGTCAGCAGTTCCTGCAAGAGGAAGGCATTGATGCTATGGACTGGCCCCCCCGTTCCCCAGAGCTGAATCCAATTGAGCACATCTGGGACATCATGTCTCGCTCCATCCACCAACGCCACGCACCACAGACTGTCCAGGAGTTGGCGGATGCTTTAGTCCAGGTCTGGGAGGAGATCCCTCAGGAGACCATCCGCCACCTCATCAGGAGCATGCCCAGGCGTTGTAGGGAGGTCATACAGGCACGTGGAGGCCACACACACTACTGAGCCTCATTTTGACTTGTTTTAAGGACATTACATCAAAGTTGGATCAGCCTGTAGTGTGGTTTTCCACTTTAATTTTGAGTGTGACTCCAAATCCAGACCTACATGGGTTGATAAATTTGAATACCATTGATAAGTTTTGTGTGATTTTGTTGTCAGCACATTCAACTATGTAAAGAAAAAAGTATTTAATAAGAATATTTCATTCATTCAGATCTAGCATGTTATTTTAGTGTTAATTTTTTTGAGCAGTGTATGTCGTGTACATGAATATAGTAGTAGTTAAATCTGTAGTGTATGCGAATATAGTAGTAGTTAAATATGTAGTGTATATGATTATAGTAGTAGTTATATATGTAGTGTATATGAATATAGTAGTAGTTATATATGTAGTGTATATGAATATAGTAGTAGTTGTATATGTAGTATGTATGAATATAGTAGTAGTCATATATGCAGTGTATATGAATATAGTAGTTAAATATGTAGTGTATATGATTATAGTAGTAGTTATATATGTAGTGTATATGAATATAGTAGTAGTTATATATGTAGTGTATATGAATATAGTAGTAGTTATATATGTAGTGTATATGAATATAGTAGTAGTTATATATGTAGTGTATATGAATATAGTAGTAGTTATATATGTAGTGTATATGAATATAGTAGTAGTTATATATGTAGTGTATATGAATATAGTAGTAGTTGTATATGTAGTATGTATGAATATAGTAGTAGTCATATATCCAGTGTATATGAATATAGTAGTAGGTATATATCTGTTATTTGTGTGTATAGTTGTAGTTACATATCTTATTTGTGTATATAGTTCTAGTTACATATCTTATTTGTGTATATAGTAGTAGTTATATATCTGTGTTTTTTGTGTATATAGTAATAGTTATATATCTGTGTTATTTGTCTCCCCAGTTGAATATGAACTCGGCTCCCTCCTTCATCCATTTTCCTGCTAAAGGGAAGCCTAAGAAGTCTGACTCCTATGAGCTGCAGGTCAGAGGCTTCGCTGCAGAACAACTGGCCCGCTGGGTCGGGGACCGCACTGACGTACAGGTAGCCCCCCCTGACCTCTCACCTCTTTACCTTTCACCTCTCACGCTAGGTATTTGCATAATGTATTAGTCTGTGTTTATCTGAGTAGATGTGGGTGATCAGGTGTGTATTTTTTAAATTAGTTTTATTTCAACTTTAATTAACCAGGTTGGCCAGTTGAGGACAAGTTCTCATTTACAACTGTGATCTGGCCAAGATAAAGCAAAGCAGTGCGACAAAAACAACAACGCAGAGTTACACATTGGATAAACAAACGTACAGTCAATAACACAATAGAAAATAAATCTATATACAGTGTGTGCAAATGTAGTGTCGTGTCTTTGGCTATGCCAGATTAAGTGATGTGACATGCTATTCTATAAAATAATTTCTCCGTAATTAATATTACCTGATTGAGCTAATCATGTAAATGTAATTAACTAGAGAGTCTGGCACCACAAAATAATATTTATAGAGCTGTTATCTTCCGAATAAACTCTTAAAGACCTAGTAATATTTTACATCAATAGCAGTCAGTATTAATCGTCATCTTAATTCAGTCTCATCTGAAAGTTGTAAATTCTTAGTTATCTGCACGAACCCTGGCTAACAAGTTGAATCAGCAATACAAAATTGGGTTTAATTATTTATTTACGAAATACCTAACTAATCACACAGAATTACACATACACATAATTAATCATAACTTGATTACAAATTACGTCATAAAGGAAAAAGTCCCTAGCGGGTGGAACAGATATGACAGCTTGTTACACAAAAGAAAAGGGGCTGGGTGAAAGTGAAAGAGCGGGAAGACTGAGAAACAAAGGGCGAAGCTGTGCTAACGTAAATACAGTATCTTATGCATTCTAAATTACCGCCAATTTAGAAAAGGAAAATGCAATAAATATTTACTCTGAGCTGCGCTTCAGTAGGTTGGTGGTAGATGGAAGGCCATGTTGCCCAACCTAGTCCTTTGAAGAAGGTCTCTCATTGTCAATTGGGTACGTTGTAGTAACGTTGTTGTGTGATAGACGGGATACTCTGTCTGTCCCTTCCTAACCCTTGTTTGCCGCGGCTGTTGCTAACTCAACGGCTAGTAGGTATCTCTTCTGTAGTGAATAAGAGTTCAAAGTTCATATCATTCACAACCAAAGCTCACGCTGATGTTGGCTTCGTTCTGTAGTTATTATCTGAACCATTCTGACATCGGACCATCGTCCTCACGTCCTCGGAACAGGAGGTTATATTGTCGTCAAGGGCTTATGTAGGAAGGGAGAGGAGGGCATGTTTGAAAAGTTTTATAGCCCTTGTCCCTTCCCAGGGGCGGGCCACTGATTGAGCAGAGCCCTATCTTATGAAAACCCAAATCTCACATTTTAGAAGCTAAAATCACATTTCATCCCATCATGAATAATTTCATATTCAAACATTTAAATTGAACAACAATTCCATGTGAATCCGATAACTCTGATGTGTAGACTTTCCACTGTAGAGTTTGTCATCTTATCATTGATGAGAATGTCTCAGATGACAACCGAACTGACATCATATTCAATAAGTACCACCGCATATGTTCCATTGGTCGGATTACCAGAATATAGTTCATTTCCCCCCACCTTCTGATGTTCCCAGCATCTCTATGTTAACCAAGGGTTTTGCAAATGTAACATCAGTATGGTAAAGAGAGGAAAAAGGGGGAAAGAGGTATTTATGACTGAACCTACCCCCAGGCCAACGTCATGACAGTAGTAAGATTAGGAAGGTAAGGCAATACAATATGTATGTGTGTGTGTCAATCTGTTTGTGTGTGTGTCTCTCTGTGTAGATCCGTGTGATCCGTCCTCCTAACTATGCGGGGCCGTTGATGCTGGGATTCCTGCTGGCAGTCATAGGAGGACTGGCTTACCTCCGCAGAAACAACCTGGAATTCCTCTACAACAAGAACGTCTGGGCCTTCTCTGCTCTGGTAGGAACACACTGGTTCATTATGTAGCTGACTATCAAAGTTATGGATGAATAAGTGTTGAGTCATTGTCAACGGTTTGCGTTCTCTCTAGTGTTTCTGCCTGATCATGACTTCAGGTCAGATGTGGAACCACATTAGAGGACCTCCCTATGCCCACAAGAACCCCACCACTGGACAAGTGGTACGTCCTCTCTCTCTCTCTATAGATATCTCTCAACTTCTTATGGCTGGGGGGCAGTATTGAGTAGCTTGGATGAATAAGTTGCTCAAAGTAAATGGCCTGCTCCTCAGTCTTAGTTGCTAATATATGCATATTATTATTCGTATTGGATAGAAAACACTCTAAAGTTTCTAAAACTGTTTGAATGATGTCTGTGAGTATAACAGAACTCATAAGGCAGGCAAAATCCTGAGGAGAAATCAAAACAGGAAGTGAGAAATCTGAGCTTGGTATGTATTCATCACAGTTCCCATTGAAATCCCCTTGGGATATTAATGATGTTGCACTTCCTAGGGCTTTCCACTAGATGTCAAACATCTATAGAAATTTGAATGAGACTTCTACTGTGTTGTGGGACTGAATGAGAGCAGAATGTATCAGGTGTCTTGCAGTCAGCCATTTTCTGATCACGCTTATTCCTCATGGTATCCACTTGCGTTCCATTGCTCATCAAGACGCAAAGGAATACTCCGGTTGGAACTTTATTGAAGCTATATGTTAAAAACATCCTAATGATTGATTCTGTACTTAGTTTGAAATGTTTCTTCGACCTGTAATATGACTTTTAGAATTTTTTGTCCGGCGTAACGCGCTAACAAAAGGAGGTATTTGGACATAAATAATGGACATTATCGAACAAAACAAACATTTATTGTGGACCTGGGATTCCTGGGAGTGCTTTCTGATGAAGATCGTCAAAGGTAAGGGAATATTTATCATGTAATTTCTTGTTTATGTTGACGCCAACATGGCGGATATTTTGACAATTTTTCTGAGCGCACGCTCAGATTATTGCATTGTTTGCTTATTCCGAACGGTTTTTTGAAATCAGACACAGCGGTTGCATTAAGGAGAGGTATATCTATAATTCCATGTGTATAACTTGTATTATCATCTACATTTATGATGAGTATTTCTGTTGAATGATGTGGCTATGCAAAATCACTGGATGTTTTTGGAACTAGTGAATGTAATGCTCCAATGTAAACTCATATTTTGATATAAATATGAACTTTATCAAACAAAACATACATGTATTGTTTGATAAAAAGCGCCCTGCACTTTCACTGGCTGTTGTAATATCATCCCGGTAAAGCATAACCCCACCGCTGGACTAGTGGTACGTTCCTCTCTCTCTATAGATATCTCTTAAAATAACCCCGCCGCTGTACAAGTGGTACGTCCCTCTCTCTCTCTCTCTCTCTCTCTATAGATATCTCTTAACATGGGGCGGCAGGGTAGCCTAGTGGTTAGAGCGTTGGACTAGTAACCGAAAGGTTCAAATCCCCGAGGTGACAAGGTACAAATCTGTCATTCTGCCCCTGAACAGGCAGTTAAACCACTGTTCCGCGGCCGTCGTTGAAAATAAGAATTTGTTTTTAACTGACTTGCCTAGTTAAATAAAGGTAAAATAAATAAATAAAAACCCTACTGTTGGACAAGTGGTATGTCTCTTTCTCTGTAGATATCTCTTAACATAACCCCACTGCTGGACTAGTGGTACGTCCCTCTCTCTCTATAGATATCTCTTAACATAACCCTGCTATCTGAATAGACAATCGGACAATTTATTTATTTATTTTTATTATTATTATGTTTTCTTCTTGGGCCTCTATAACTATATCTATTGTTTTTATTTTTGTTGTTGTTGTGAGATTTGGATTAATCCCCTCTACCACACGGAACCCCACTAATCTACTGACGGAACGCAAGAGGTGGCTAATAACAGACCTCCATCCTATGCTAGCTTGCTACCGATGGCCTGGCTAGTGTCTAAATCGCCGTGACCCCCAACCAACCTCTCCACTCACCGGACCCTTTTGATCACTCGACTAAGCATGCCTCTCCTTAATGTCAATATGCCTTGTCCATTGCTGTTCTGGTTAGTGTTTATTGGCTTATTTCACTGTAGAGCCTCTAGTCCTGCTCACTATACCTTATCCAACCTATTAGTTCCACCACCCACACATGCAATGACATCTCCTGGTTTCAATGATGATTCTAGAGACAATATCTCTCTCTTCATCACTCAATACCTAGGTTTACCTCCACTGTATTCACATCCTACCATACCTTTGTCTGTACATTATACCTTGATGCTATTTTATCGCCCCCAGAAACCTCCTTTTACTCTCTGTTCCAGACGTTCTAGACGACCAATTCTTATTGCTTTTAGCACCCTTATTCTACTCCTATGTTCCTCTGGCGATGTAGAGGTGAATCCAGGCCCTGCAGTGCCTAGCTCCACTCCTATTCCCCAGGCGCTCTCTTTTGACGACTTCTGTAACCGTAATAGCCTTGGTTTCATGCATGTTAACATTAGAAGCCTCCTCCCTAAGTTTGTTCTATTCACTGCTTTAGCACACTCTGCCAACCCGGATGTTCTAGCTGTGTCTGAATCCTGGCTTAGGAAGACCACCAAAAATTCAGAAATTTTAATTCCAAACTACAACATTTTCAGACAAGATAGAACTGCCAAAGGGGGCGGTGTTGCAATCTACTGCAAAGATAGCCTGCAGAGTTCTGTCCTACTATCCAGGTCTGTACCCAAACAATTTGAACTTCTACTTTTAAAAATCCACCTCTCTAAAAACAAGTCTCTCACCGTTGACCACCCTCTGCCCCAGCTGTGCTCTGGACACCATATGTGAACTGATTGCCCCCCATCTATCTTCAGAGCTCGTGCTGCTAGGCGACCTAAACTGGAACATGCTTAACACCCCAGCCATCCTACAATCTAAACTTGATGCCCTCAATCTCACACAAATTATCAATGAACCTACCAGGTACCTCCCCAAAGCCTTAAACACGGGCACCCTCATAGATATCATCCTAACCAACTTGCCCTCTAAATACACCTCTGCTGTCTTCAACCAAGATCTCAGCGATTACTGCCTCATTGCCTGCATCCGTAATGGGTCAGCGGTCAAACGACCTCCACTCATCACTGTAAAACGCTCCCTGAAACACTTCAGCGAGCAGGCCTTTCTAATCGACCTGGCCGGGGTATCCTGGAAGGATATTGATCTCATCCCGTCAGTAGAGGATGCCTGGATATTTTTTTTAAATGCCTTCCTAAGCATCTTAAATAAACATGCCCCATTCAAGAAATTTATAACCAGGAACAGATATAGCCCTTGGTTCTCCCCAGACCTGACTGCCCTTAACCAACACAAAAACATCCTATGGCGCTCTGGATTAGCATCGAACAGCCCCCGTGATATGCAGCTGTTCAGGGAAGCTAGAAACCATTATACACAGGCAGTTAGAAAAGCCAAGGCTAGCTTTTTCAAGCAGAAATTTGCTTCCTGCAACACTAACTCAAAAAAGTTCTGGGACTCTGTAAAGTCCATGGAGAATAAGAACACCTCCTCCCAGCTGCCCACTGCACTGAAGATAGGAAACACTGTCACCACTGATAAATCCACCATAATTGAGAATTTCAAAAAGCATTTTTCTACTGCTGGCCATGCTTTCCACCTGGCTACTCCTACCCCGGTCAACAGCACTGCACCACCAACAGCAACTCGCCCAAGCCTTCCCCATTTCTCCTTCTCCCAAATCCGTTCAGCTGATGTTCTGAAAGAGCTGCAAAATCTGGACCCCTACAAATCAGCCGGGCTAGACGATCTGGACCCTCACTAAAATTATCTGCCGAAATTGTTGCCACCCCTATTACTAGCCTGTTCAACCTCTCTTTCGTGTCGTCTGAGATTCCCAAAGATTGGAAAGCAGCTGCGGTCACATCCCTCTTCAAAGGGGGGGACACTCTTGACCCAAACTGCTACAGACCTATATCTATCCTACCATGCCTTTTCTAAGGTCTTCGAAAGCCAAGTCAACAAACAGATTACCGACGATACCTTCTCTGCTATGCAATCTGGTTTCAGAGCTGGTCATGGGTGCACCTTAGCCACGCTCAAGGTCCTAAACGATATCTTAACCGCCATCGATAAGAACATTACTGTGCAGCCGTATTCATTGATCTGGCCAAGGCTTTCGACTCTGTCAATCACCACATCCTCATCGGCAGACTCGACAGCCTTGGTTTCTCAAATGATTGCCTCGCCTGGTTCACCAACTACTTCTCTGATAGAGTTCAGTGTGTCTCATCGGAGGGTCTGCTGTCCGGACCTCTGGCAGTCTCTATGGGGGTGCCACAGGGTTCAATTCTTGGACCGACTCTTCTCTGTATACATCAATGAGGTCGCTCTTGCTGCTGGTGAGTCTCTGATCCACCTCTACGCAGACGACACCATTCTGTATACTTCTGGCCCTTCTTTGGACACTGTGTTAACAACCCTCCAGGCAAGCTTCAATGCCATACAACTCTCCTTCCGTGGCCTCCAATTGCTCTTAAATACAAGTAAAACTAAATGGATGCTCTTCAACCGATCGCTACATGCACCTACCCGCCTGTCCAACATCACTACTCTGGACGGCTCTGACTTAGAATACGTGGACAACTACAAATACTTAGGTGTCTGGTTAGACTGTAAACTCTCCTTCCAGACCCATATCAAACATCTCCAATCCAAAGTTAAATCTAGAATTGGCTTCCTATTTCGCAAAACAAAGCATCCTTCACTCATGCTGCCAAACATACCCTTGTAAAACTGACCATCCTACCAATCCTCGACTTTGGCGATGTCATTTACAAAATAGCCTCCAATACCCTACTCAACAAATTGGATGCAGTCTATCACAGTGCAATCCGTTTTGTCACCAAAGCCCCATATACTACCCACCATTGCGACCTGTACGCTCTCGTTGGCTGGCCCTCACTTCATACTCGTCGCCAAACCCACTGGCTCCATGTCATCTACAAGACCCTGCTCGGTAAAGTCCCCCCTTATCTCAGCTCGCTGGTCACCATAGCATCTCCCACCTGTAGCACACGCTCCAGCAGGTATCTCTCTAGTCACCCCCAAAACCAATTCTTTCTTTGGCCGCCTCTCCTTCCAGTTCTCTGCTGCCAATGACTGGAACGAACTACAAAAATCTCTGAAACTGGAAACACTTATCTCCCTCACTAGCTTTAAGCACCAACTGTCAGAGCAGCTCACAGATTACTGCACCTGTACATAGCCCACCTGTAATTTAGCCCAAACAACTACCTCTTTCCCAACTGTATTTAATTAATTTATTTATTTTGCTCCTTTGCACCCCATTATTTTTATTTCTACTTTGCACATTCTTCCATTGCAAAACTACCATTCCAGTGTTTTACTTGCTATATTGTATTTACTTTGCCACCATGGCCTTTTTTGCCTTTACCTCCCTTCTCACCTCATTTGCTCACATCGTATATAGACTTGTTTATACTGTATTATTGACTGTATGTTTGTTTTACTCCATGTGTAACTCTGTGTCGTTGTATCTGTCGAACTGCTTTGCTTTATCTTGGCCAGGTCGCAATTGTAAATGAGAACTTGTTATCAACTTGCCTACCTGGTTAAATAAAGGTGAAATAACAAATAAAAAAAATTAAAACCCCACTGCTGGACTAGTGGTACCTCCCGCTCTCTCTCTATAGATATCTCTTAACATAACCCCACTGCTGGACTGGTGGTACGTCCCTCTCTCTCTCTATAGATATCAGTCAATGTAAATAGTGCTGGTAGCCATTTGATTAGTTGTTCAGCAGTCTCATGGCTTAGGGGTAGAAGCTGTTAAGGAGCCTCTTGGTCCTAGACTTGGCCCTCTGGTACTGCTTTTAAAACCTTTATTTAACTAGGCAAGTCAGTTAACTTCTTATGGCTTGGATCCCGTTAACGATATGACAACAGCCAGTGAAAGTGGAGGGCACCAAATTCAAAACAACAGAAATCTCATAATTAAAATTCCTCAAACAGAATTATTTTACACCATTTTAAAGATAAACTTGTTGTTAATCCCACCACAGTGTCAGATTTCAAAAAGGCGTTACAGCGAAAGCACATCATATGATTGTTCGGTCAGAGCCTAGTCACAAATACACACACAGCATTTTTCCAGCCAAAGAGAGGAGTCACAAAAAGCAGAAATATAGATAAAATTAATCACTAACCTTTGATGATCTTCATCAGATGACACTCATAGGACTTGTTTTGTTCGATAAAGTTCATATTTATATACAAAAATCCGAGTTACATTGGAGCGTTATGTTTAGTAGTTCCAAAACATCCGGGGATTTTGCAGGGAGCCACATCAATTTACAGAAATACTCATAATAAACATTGATCATGCATGGAATTAGAGATACACTTTTCCTTAATGCAACCGCTGAGTCAGATTTTTTTTTTAATTATGGAAAAAGCAAACCATGCAATAATCAGGGTACGGCGCTCAGACAACAAATCAAGCCATACAGATATCCGCCACGTTGGAGTCAACAGAAGTCAGAAATAGTGTTATAAATATTCACTTACCTTTGATGATCTTCATCAGAATGCACTCCCAGGAATCCCAGTTCCACAATAAATGTTTGAATTGTTTGGTAAAGTCCATCATTTATGTCCAAATACCTCCTTTTTGTTTGCGCGTTTAGCCCATTAATCCAAATGCTCAATGCGCGATCGCTTAGTTCAGACGAAAAGTCAAAAAAGTTATATTACATTTCTGGGAAACATGTCAAACGATGTATAGAATCAATCTTTAGGATGTTTTTATCATAACTTTTCAATAATGTTCCACCCGGAGACTTCCTTTGTCTTCAGAAATGCAAAGGAACTCAAGCTAACTCTCATGTGAACGCGCGTGATCAGCTAATGCCTCTCTGCCAGACCACTGACTCACTCCCCTCCCATTCCCCCCTCCTTTTACAGTGGAAGCGTCATACATGGTTCTAAAGATTGTTGACATCTAGTGGAAGCCTTAGGAAGTGCAATTTGAACCCATAGACACTGTGTATTCAATAGGCAAAGAGTTGAAAAACTACAATTCTCAAATTTCCAGCTTCCTGGTTGGATTTTTTCTCAGGTTTTTGCCTGGCATATGAGTTCTGTTATACTCACAGACATTATTCAAACAGATTTAGAAACTTCAGAGTGTTTTCTATCCAAATGTACTAATAATATGCATATATTAGCAACTGGGCCTGAGTAGCAGGCAGTTTACACTTATTCATCCAAGCTACTCAATACTGCCACCAGCCATAACAAGTTAAGAACAAATTCTTATTTTCAATGACGGTCTAGGAACAGTGGGTTAACTGTCTTGTTCAGGGGCAGAAAGACCGATTTGTACGTTGTTAGCTCGGTGATTCGATCTTGCAACCTTCCAGTTGCTAGTTCAATGCTCTAACCACTAGGCTACCTGCCACCCCGGTAGAAGAGTTAACAGTCTATGACTTGGGTGACTGGAGTCTCCGACAATTTTATGGGCTTTCCTCTGACACTGCCTATTATATACAGTGGGGAGAACTAGTATTTGATACACTGCCGATTTTGCAGGTTTTCCTACTTACAAAGCATGTAGAGGTCTGTCATTTTTATCATAGGTACACTTCAACTGTGAGAGATGGAATCTAAAACAAAAATCCAGAAAATCACATTTGTATGATTTTTAAGTAATTAATTTGCATTTTATTGCATGACATAAGTATTTGAAACATCAGAAAAGCAGAACTTAATATTTGGTACAGAAACCTTTGTTTACAATTACAGAGATCATGTTTCCTGTAGTTCTTGACCAGGTTTGCACACACTGCAGCATGGATTTTGGCCCACTCCTCCATACAGACCTTCTCCAGATCCTTCATGTTTCGGGGCTGTCGCTGGGCAATACGGACTTTCAGCTCCCTCCAAAGATTTTCTATTGGGTTCAGGTCTGGAGACTGGCTAGGCCACTCCGGGACCTTGAGATGCTTCTTACGGAGCCACTCCTTAGTTGCCCTGGCTGTGTGTTTCGGGTCGTTGTCATGCTGGAAGACCCAGCCACGACCCATCTTCAATGGTCTTACTGAGGGAAGGAGGTTGTTGGCCAAGACCTTGCGATACATGGCCCCATCCATCCTCCCCTCAATACGGTGCAGTCGTCCTGTCCCCTTTGCAGAAAAGCATCCCCAAAGAATGATGTTTCCACCTCCATGCTTCACGGATGGGATGGTGTTCTTGGGGTTGTACTCATCCTTCTTCTTCCTCCAAACACGAGTTCAGACCAAAAAGCTCTATTTTTGTCTCATCAGACCACATGATCTTCTCCCATTCCTGGATCATCCAGATGGTCATTGGCAAACTTCAGACGGGCCTGGACATGCACTGGCTTGAGCAGGGGGACCTTGCGTGCGCTGCAGGATTTTAATCCATGCCGGCGTAATGTGTTACTAATGGTTTTCTTTAAGACTGTGGTCCCAGCTCTCTTCAGGTCATTGACCAGGTCCTGCCGTGTAGTTCTGGGCTGATCCCTCACCTTCCTCATGATCATTGATGCCCCACGAGGTGAGATCTTGCATGGAGCCCCAGACCGAGGGTGATTGACCATCTTGAACTTCTTCCATTTTCTAATAATTGCGCCAACAGTTGTTGCCTTCTCACCAAGCTGCTTGCCTATTGTCCTGTAGCCCATACCAGCTTTGTGCAGGTCTACAATTTTATCCCTTATGTCCTTACACAGCTCTCTGATCTTGGCCATTGTGGAGAGGTTGATTGAGTGTGTGGACAGGTGTCTTTTATACAGGTAACGAGTTCAAACAGTTGCAGTTAATACAGGTAATGAGTGGAGAACAGGTGGGCCTCTTAAAGAAAAAATAACAGGTCTGTGAGAGCCAGAATTCTTACTGGTTGGTAGATGATCAAATACTTATGTCATGCAATAAAATTATCATGCAAATTAATTACTTACAAATCATACAATGTGATTGTATGGATTTTTGTTTTAGATTCCGTCTCTCACAGATGAAGTGTACCTATGATAAAAATTACAGACGTCTACATGCTTTGTAAGTAGGAAAACCTGCAAAATCGGCAGTGTATCAAATACTTGTTCTCCTCACTGTAGGTCCTGGATGGCAGAAAGCTTGGCCCAAGTGATGTACTGGGCCGTACGCACTACCCTCTGCAGCGTCTTACGGTCAGATGCCGAGCAGTTGCCATACCAGGCAGGGATGCATCCGGTCAGGATGCTCTCGATGGTGCAGCTGTAGAACTTTTTGAGCATCTGGGGACGCATGCCAAATCTTTTCAGTCTCCTGAGAGGGGGAAAGGCGTTGTCTTGCCCTCTTCACGACTGTCTTAGTGTATTTTGGACTAGAGGTCGACCGAATAGGATTTTTCAACGCCGATACCGATTTATTGGAGGACCAAAAAAGCCGATACTGATTAATCGGTCTATTTTTATTTATTTATTTGTAATAATGACAATTAGCTGACGTGAGTAAGACATTTAAACGTGTTAACCCTCGCAAGGCTGATGGCCCAGACGGCATCCCTAGCCGCGTCCTCAGAGCATGTGCAGACCAGCTGGCTGGAGTGTTTACCGACATATTCAGTCTCTCCTTATCCCAGTCTGCTGTCCCCACATGCTTCAAGATGGCCACCATTGTCCCTGTACCCAAGAAGGCAAAGATAACTGAACTTAATGACAATCGCCCCATAGCACTCACTTCTGTCATCATGAAGTTCTTTGAGAGACTAGTCAAGGATCATATCACCTGCACCTTACCCAACACCCTAGACCCAATTCAATTTGCATATCTCCCCAATAGGTCAACAGACGATGCAATCGCCATCACACTGCCCTATCCCATCTTGACAAGAGGAATACCTATGTCATAATGCTATTCATTGACTACAGCTCAGCATTCAACATCATAGTACCCTCCAAGCTCATCATTAAGCTGGAGGCTCTGGGTCTCAACCCCACCCTGTGCAGTTTAGGGACAAATAGCATTCTAGTTTGCATAGTTTTTTTGTTAATTACTTGACACATTGGAAAGAATTATCTTTTGGTTTTGGTTGTGTCTAATTGTGTTGCTGTCCTGGGGCTTTGTGGGGTCTGTTTGTGAACAGAGCCCCAGGACCAGCTTGCTTAGAGGACTCTTCTCCAGGTTCATCTCTCTGTAGGTGATGGCTTTGTTATGGAAGGTTTGGGAATCGCTTCCTTTTTGGTGGTTATATAATTTTTTTCTGGATTTTGATAATTAGCGGGTATCTCTCTCGCTTTGTCTCTTTCTCTCCATCTCTGTTTCTCTGTCTCTCTCTCTCCCTCGGTCTGTCTCTCCCTCGGTCTCTCTCTCTCTGTCTCTCCTAATTTACACCTTCCGTCAGCTCCTACTAAATGATTTGATGTGGACATCCGGTGCGGACGTCCGCTCCTATCCGCACCAACTCTGAAATCACTGCGTCCCTTTTGTGTGTGTGTGTGAGAACTTCTTACGGGCCAACATCCGGTGACATTGCAGAGCGGGAAATTCAAATGACAGAAATATAATATTTACCATTCATAAAAATTCAAGTATTATACTTCAAAATAAAGCTGAACTACTTGTTAATCCAGCCGCTGTGTCAGATTTCAAAAAGGCTTTACGGCGAAAGCACACCATGCGCTTATCTGAGGACAGCGGCCCGCTTACAAAAGCATGAAAAACATTTTTCAACCAGGCAGGTGCGACACGAAAGTCAGAAATAGAGATATAATAAATGCCTTACCTTTGAAGATCTTCTTCTGTTGGCACCCCAAAAGGTCCTAGATACATCGTAAATGGTCCTTTTGTTCGATAAAGTCCTTCTTTATATCCATAACTCAGTTTAGCTGGCACACTTCATTCAATAATCCACCGGTTTCCCTCCTTCAAAATCCATACAAAATGAATCCCAAACGTTACTAATACACTTATCCAAACAAGTCAAACAACGTTTATAATCAAACCTCAGGTACCCTAATATGTAAATAAAGAATAAAATGTAAGACTGAGAATAGTATGTTCATTACCGGAGATAAATAACAAAGAACGCTCTTTCATCCACACGCATGTAAACACTACAGCCAAAATGCGAGCCACTGAGAAAAACTACAACTTCTAGCTCATTTTTCCAAAAACCAGCCTGAAACTCTTTCTAAAGACTGTTGACATCTAGTGGAAGCCCTAGGAACTGCAATCTGGGAGGACTTCGCCTCATAATAAACATGAAAACCATTGGAAACAGTGGTAGGCTGAAATTATTATTTTTTGGATTGGTTTGTCCTCTGGATTTTGCCTGCCATATCAGTTCTGTTTATATTCACAGACATTATTTTAACAGTTTTAGAAACTAGACTGTTTAGAGTGTTTTCTATCCAAATCTACAAATGATATGCATATCCTAGCTTCTGGGCCTGAGTAACAGGCAGTTTACTTTTGGCACGCTTTTCATCTGGATGTGAAAATACTGCCCCCTATCCAAGACGGGTTAATAACTGTGTGTGTTAATAACTGTGTGTGTGTGTGTTAATAACTGTGTGTGTTAACTGTGTGTGTGTGTGTTTGTTCATCACTGTGTGTGTGTTGTTTCAGAGTTACATCCACGGCAGCAGTCAGGCCCAGTTTGTAGCAGAAACTCACATCGTGCTGCTCTTCAGTATCCTTTACACACCTCAGTCTGACCCCTGACCTCTAACCCTGTATGAGAGCCTCTCATTGGCTACAGCTTCTCTCTGTGACCCTTAACCTCCTGTTCCAGACTCTGCTGTTACAATGGGGATGGTGCTGTTGCACGAGGCTGCCACGTCAGATATGGACATTGGCAAGAGGAAAAGTATGTATCTAGATATCTCTCTCTCTCCTCTCTGCCTGTCTCTCTCCTCTCTCTCGATCTCTGTCTATATTTTTCTCTCTCTCTGTCTATATCCATCTTTCTGTCTCTCTCTTTCAATTGAATTCAAAGTGCTTAATTGGCATGGGAAACACACTACATCACCAAAAGTATGTGGACACCTTTTCAAATGAGTGGATTCGACTATTTCAGCCACATCCGTTGCTGACAGGTGTATAAAATCGAGCACACATTCATGCAATCTCCACAGATAAACATTGGCAGTAGAATGGCCTTACTGTAGAGCTCAGTGACTTTCAAGGTGGCACCGTCATAGGATGCCACCTTTCCAACAAGTCAGTTGGTCAAATTTCTGCCCTACTAGAGCTGCAATGGTCAACTGTAAGTGCTGTTATTGTGAAGTGGAAATGTCTAGACCAGTGGTTCCCAAACGTTTTATAGTCCCGTACCCCCTCTAGCACCAGGGTCAGCGCACTCTCAAATGTTGTTTTTTGACATCATTGTAAGCCTGCCACACACACGCTATACAATACATTTATTAAACATAAGAATGAGTGTGAGTTTGTCACAACCCGGCTCGTGGGAAGTGACAAAGAGCTCTTATAGACCAGGGCGTAAATAATAATATCATAATAATCAACAATTTTGCTCTTTATTTAACCATCTTACATATAAAACCTTATTTGTTTATCAACAATTGTGCATAACTCACCACAGGTTAATGAGAAGGGTGTGCTTGAAAGGATGCACATAACTTGTATTGGAGAGAGTCTCAGTCTTAAATCACTTTCCACACACAGTCTGTGCCTGTATTCATTTGTCATGCTAGTGAGGGCCGAGAAAGGCATCAGTGTCTTAACAGTGTGATTGGCCAAGGCAAGAAACTCTGAGCGTAGCCCTATCCAGAAACCTGGCTGTGGCTTCTGATTAAATTCAGTTTTCACAGAACCGCTTGTTTCAATTTTGTTGAGTCTCTCTTGTTCCCATATTGGTAAGTGGACTGGAGGCAGGGCATGAAAGGGATAACGAATCCAGTTGTTTCTGTCATCTGTTTCGGGAAAGTACATGCGCAACCAACTCACTCAGGTGCTTCGCTATATCACATTTGACATTGTCTGTAAGCTTGAGTTCATTTGCACACAAAAAAACTTAGTGATGGAAAGACCTGTGTGTTGTCTGTATTAATGCAGACAGAGAAGAGCTCCAACTTCTTAATCATAGCTTAAATTTTGTCCCGCACATTGAATATAGTTGCGGAGAGTCCCTGTAATCCTAGATTCAGATCATTCAGGAAAAATCGTCTCCCAGACAGGCCAGTCGTGTGAGAAACTCAAGCGGTCAGACAAGTGAAAATGATGGTCAGTAAAGAAAACTTTAAGCTTGTCTCTCAATTAAAAAAAATGTGTCAATACTTTGCCCCTTGATAACCAGCGCACTTCTGTATGTTGTAAAAGTGTTACATGGTCGATGCCCATATCAGTGCATAATGCAGAAAATACACGAGAGTTCAGGGGCCTTGCTTTAACAAAGTTAACTATTTTCACTGTGGTGTTCAAAACGTCTTTCAAGCTGTCAGGCATTCCCTTGACAGCAAGAGCCTCTCGGTTGATGCTGCAGTGTACCCAAGTGGCGTCGGGAGCAACTGTTGCAGGCGTGTTACCACTCCACTATGTCTCCCTGTTATGGCTTTGGTGCCGTCAGTACAGATACCAACATGAGCAGCAGCTACGTTTGGCTACATACGGACCGTTAGTGGAATTTCCATGAGAGAGTAACGGTTAATGTGATTGGATGTTCATTATTTGACTAGTTTTTATTTCGATGAACACTGGATGGTTTCATTGTATTTTTGGCAGTGAAACGAGGCTACTCAGGCGAGGAAAAAAACTCACCCAAATGTGTAGCCCCGTTGGAAAATATAAATGGACTGTTTGAAGATGTGAAGAAGAAAAAAAAATGCGTTTAAATTTTCTTTTAAATGTTCTATGTGAATCACATTTCATTTTGGCGGAACACCTGGGCCACAGAACGCGACCGCCGACTGCTGAACCGCGTAAAAATCCAATTTCCTCGTTTGTAACACCCATAACCGAGTTCCAAACTGCCTCTGCAAGCAACGTCAACACAATAACTGTTTGTTGGGAGCTTTGTGAAATGGGTTTCCGTGGCTGAACAGCCGCACACAAGCCTGAGATTACCATGCCCACTGCCAAACATCGGCTGGAGTGGTATAAAGCTCGCCCCCATTGGACTCTGGCGTTCTCTGGAGTGAAGAATCACGCTTCACCCTCTGGCAGTCCAACGGACAAATCTGGGTGTGGGAGATGCCAGGAGAATGCTACTTGCCCCAATGCATCGTGCCAACTGTAACGTTTGGTGGAGGAGGAATAATGTGCATAATCCATCTTTGTAGCAACAGTTTGGGGAAGGCCCTTTCCTGTTTCAGCATGGCAATGCCCCCGTGCACAAAGCAAGGTCCATACAAAATGGTTTGTCGAGA
This sequence comes from Oncorhynchus tshawytscha, assembly GCF_018296145.1. Lineage (NCBI taxonomy): Eukaryota > Metazoa > Chordata > Actinopteri > Salmoniformes > Salmonidae > Oncorhynchus > Oncorhynchus tshawytscha. The sequence goes on along the minus strand of NC_056436.1, from coordinate 91,217,652 downwards.
TCAGTGTGAAAGAACTTGACTGGGCTGCACAGAGCCCTGACCTTAACCCCATCGATCACCTTTGGGATCAACTGGAACACCAACTGTGAGCCAGGCCTAATCGCCCCCAACATCACTGTCCGACCTCACTAATGCTCTTGTAGCTGATGGAAGCAAGTCCCCGCAGCAATGTTCCAACATCTAGTGGAAAGCCTTCCCAGAAGAGAGGAGGCTGTTATTGCAGCAAAGGCCTTGATTTTGTAAGGAGATGTTTGACGAGTAGGTGTCCGCCTACTGAGATGTTTGACGAGTAGGTGTCCGCCTACTGAGATGTTTGACGAGTAGGTGTCCGCGTACTGAGATGTTTGACGAGTAGGTGTCTGCGTACTGAGATGTTTGACGAGTAGGTGTCCGCCTACTGAGATGTTTGACGAGTAGGTGTCCGCCTACTGAGATGTTTGACGAGTAGGTGTCCGCGTACTGAGATGTTTGACGAGTAGGTGTCTGCGTACTGAGATGTTTGACGAGTAGGTGTCCGCGTACTGAGATGTTTGTCGTACTTCTGGTCATGTAGTGTATTCGTGTTTTTTTCTCCGTTAATAAAAACATATTGTAAGAATTATTCTTCCACTTTGACAGAATATGTTGTGTAGATCTTTGACACAAAAAATGACATCCATTTTAATCACACTTTGTATTACAACAAAATGTGGAAAATGTCAAGGGTTCTGAATACTCTCTGAAGGCACTGTATATTTCTAAATCTCTCTTTTTATTTCTCTCTCTTTTTATTTCTCTACCTCTCTCTTTTTATTTCTCTACCTCTTTTGAAGTAGCTGGTCCAACTAGGCTTGATGAGTATGTGACACAGGTGTGCTGGAACTAACTCTCTCTCTCTCCTCTGTCTCTCTCTCTCCTCTGTCTCTCTCTCTCCTCTGTCTCTCTCTCTCCTCTGTCTCTCTCTCTCCTCTGTCTCTCTCTCTCCTCTGGCTCTCTCTCTCCTCTGGCTCTCTCTCTCCTCTGTCGCTCCTTCCCCCCTCTCTCTCTGCCTCTCTCTCCTCTGTCTCCCTCTCCTCTGTCTCTCAATTCAATTTCAATTCAAGGGCTTTATTGGCATGGGAAACATGTGTTAACATTGCCAAAGCAAGTGAGGTAGATAATATATAAAGTGAATATATATATAAAGTGAAATAAACAAAAATTAACAGTAAACATTACACATACAGAAGTTTCAAAACAATAAAGACATTACAAATGTCAAATTATATATATACAGTGTTTTAACAATGTACAAAAGGTTTGACACAAGATAAAATAAATAAGCATAAATATGGGTTGTATTTACAATGGTGTTTGTTCTTCACTGGTTGCCCTTTTCTCGTGGCAACAGGTCACAAATCTTGCTGCTGTGATGGCACACTGGAATTTCACCCAGTAGATATGGGAGTTTATCAAAATTGGATTTGTTTTCGAATTCTTTGTGGGTCTGTGTAATCTGGGGGAAATATGTCTCTCTAATATGGTCATACATTTGTCAGGAGGTTAGGAAGTGCAGCTCAGTTTTCACCTCATTTTGTGGGCAGTGAGCACATAGCCTGTCTTCTCTTGAGAGCCATGTTTGCCTACGGCGGCCTTTCTCAATAGCAAGGCTATGCTCACTGAGTCTGTACATAGTCAAAGCTTTCCTTAATTTTGGGTCAGTCACAGTGGTCAGGTATTCTGCCGCTGTGTACTCTCTGTTTAGGGCCAAATAGCATTATAGTTTGCTCTGTTTTTTTTGTTAATTCTTTCCAATGTGTCAAGTAATTATCTTTTTGTTTTCTCATGATTTGGTTGGGTCTAATTGTGCTGCTGTCCTGGGGCTCTGTAGGGTGTGTTTGTGTTTGTGAACAGAGCCCCAGGACCAGCTTGCTTAGGGGACTCTTCTCCAGGTTCATCTCTCTATAGGTGATGGCTTTGTTATGGAAGGTTTGGGAATCGCTTCCTTTTAGGTGGTTATAGAATTTAACTTCTTGGATATAGGGGGCGCTCTTTTAATTTATGGATAAAAAAACGTGCCCGTTTTAAGCGCAATATTTTGTCACGAAAAGATGCTCGACTATGCATATAATTGGCAGCTTTGGAAAGAAAACACTCTAACGTTTCCAAAACTGCAAAGATATTATCTGTGAGTGCCACAGAACTCATGCTACAGGCGAAACCAAGATGAAACTTCAACCAGGAAATGGGCAGATTTTTTGAGGCTCTGTTTTCCATTGTCTCCTTATATGGCTGTGAATGCGCCGGGAATGAGCCTGCCCTTTCTATCGTTTCTCCAAGGTGTCTGCAGCATTGTGACGTATTTGTAGGCATATCATTGGAAGATTGGCCATAAGAGACTACATTTACCAGGGGTCCGCCCGGTGTCCTTTGTCTAAATTGGTGCGTAATCTACAAGCTGCACACAGTCATCCAGTGATTGAGAGGAGAGAGGAGGCTTTCAACAAACGATATATCATGAAGAGATATGTGAAAAACACCTAGAGGATTGATTCTAACGTTTACCATGTTTCAGTCAATATTATGGAGTTAATTTGGAAAAAAGTTCGGCGTTTTGATGACTGATTTTTCGGGTTTTTTTGGTAGCCAAACGTGATGCACCAAACGGAGCGATTTCTCCTAAACAAATCATCTTTCAGGAAAAACTGAGCATTTGCTATCTAACTGAGAGTCTCCTCATTGAAAACATCTGACGTTCTTCAAAGGTAAATTATTTTATTTGAATGGTTTTTGTGAAAATGTTGCCTGCTGATGCTAATGCTAAATGCTACGCTAGCTGCGCTAGCTGTTACACAAATGCGTGTTTTGCTATGGTTGAGAAGCATATTTTGAAAGTCTGAGATGACAGTGTTGTTAACAAAAGGCTAAGCTTGAGAGCTAGCATATTAATTTCATTTCATTTGCGATTTTCATGAATAGTTAACGTTGCGTTATGGTAATGAGCTTGAGGCTGTATTCACGATCCCGGATCCGGGATGGCTCGACGCAAGAAGTTAACGGCTCTTTTCTGGATTTTGATAATTAGTGGGTATCGGCCTAATTCTGCTCTGTATGCATTATTTGGTGTTCTACGTTGTACACGGAGGATATTTTTGCAGAATTCTGCGTGCAGAGTCTCAATTTGGTGTTTGTCCCATTTTGTGACGTCTTGGTTGGTGAGCGGACCCCAGACCTCACAACCATAAAGGACAATGGGCTCTATGACTGATTCAAGTATTTTTAGCCAAATCCTAATTGGTATGTTGAAATTTATGTTCCTTTTGATGGCATAGAATGCCCTTTTTGCCTTGTCTCTCAGATCCTTCACAGCCTTGTGGAAGTTACCTGTGGTGCTGATGTTTAGGCAAAGGTATGTATAGTTTTTTGTGTGCTCTAGGGCAACAGTGTCTAGATGCAATTTGTATTTGTGGTCCTGGTGACTGGACCTTTTTTGGAACACCATTATTTTGGTCTTTCTGAGATTTACTGTCAGGGCACAGGTCTGACAGAATCTGTGCATAAGATCTAGGTGCTGCTGTAGGCCCTCCTTGGTTGGTGACAGAAGCACCAGATCATCAGCAAACAGCAGACATTTGACTTCGGATTCTAGTAGGGTGAGGCCGGGTGCTGCAGACTTTTCTAGTGCCCGCGCCAATTCGTTGATATATATGTTGAAGAGGGTGGGGCTTAAGCTGCATCCCTGTCTCACCCCACGACCCTGAATAAATTTGTGTTTTTTTTGCCAATTTTAACCGCACAGTTGTTGTTTGTGTACATGGATTTTATAATGTCGTATGTTTTACCCCCAACACCACTTTCCATCAGTTTGTATAGCAGACCCTCATGCCAAATTGAGTCTAAGGCTTTTTTGAAATCAACAAAGCATGAGAAGACTTTGCCTTTGTTTTGGTTTGTTTGGTTGTCAATTAGGGTGTGCAGGGTGAATACATGGTCTGTTGTACGGTCATTTGGTAAAAAGCCAATTTGACATTTCCTCAGTACATTGTTTTCATTGAGGAAATGTACGAGTCTGCTGTTAATGATAATGCAGAGGATTTTCCCAAGGTTACTGTTGATGCATATTCCGGTAGTTATTGGGGTCAAATTTGTCTCCACTTTTTGTGGATTGGGGTGATCAGTCCTTGGTTCCAAATATTGGGGAAGATGCCAGAGCTAAGGATGATGTTAAAGAGTTTTTGATCATTTCATTGAGGATACCATCAACACCACAGGCCTTTTTGGGTTGGAGGGTTTTTATTTTGTCCTGTAACTCATTCAATGTAATTGGAGAATCCAGTGGGTTCTGGTAGTCTTTAATAGTTGATTCTAAGATCTGTATTTGATCATGTATATGTTTTTGCACTTTATTCTTTGTTATAGAGCCAAACAGATTGGAGAAGTGGTTTACCCATACATCTCCATTTTGGATAGATAATTCTTCGTGTTGTTTGTTTGGTGTTTTCCAATTTTCCCAGAAGTGGTTAGAGTCTATGGATTCTTCAATTACATTGAGCTGATTTCTGACATGCTGTTCCTTCTTTTTCCGTAGTGTATTTCTGTATTGTTTTAGTGTTTCACCATAATGAAGACGTAGACTCGGGTTTTCCGGGTCTCTATGTTTTTGGTTGGACAGGTTTCTCAATTTCTTTCTTAGATTTTTGCATTCTTCATCAAACCATTTGTCATTATTGTTAATTTTCTTCGGTTTTCTATTTGAGATTTTTAGATTTGATAGGGAAGCTGAGAGGTCAAATATACTGTTAAGATTTTCTACTGCCAAGTTTACACCTTCACTATTACAGTGGAACGTTTTACCCAGGAAATTGTCTAAAGGGGATTGAATTTGTTGTTGCCTAATTGTTTTTTGGTAGGTTTCCAAACTGCATTCCTTCCATCTATAGCATTTCTTAATGTTACTCAGTTCCTTTGGCTTTGATGCCTCATGATTGAGTATTGCTCTGTTTAAGTAGACTGTGATTTTGCTGTGGTCTGATAGGGGTGTCAGTGGGCTGACTGTGAACGCTCTGAGAGACTCTGGGTTGAGGTCAGTGATAAAGTAGTCTACAGTACTACTGCCAAGAGATGAGCTATAGGTGTACCTACCATAGGAGTCCCCTCGAAGCCTACCATTGACTATGTACATACTCAGCGTGCGACAGAGCCTCAGGAGTTGTGACCCGTTTTTGTTGGTTATGTTGTCATAGTTGTGCCTAGGGGGGCATATGTGGGAGGGAATGCTGTCACCTCCAGGCAGGTGCTTGTCCCCGTGTGCTGAGGGTGTCAGGTTCTTGTCCGGTTCTGGCATTTAGGTCGCCACAGACTAGTACATGTCCCTGGGCCTGGAAATGATTGATTTCCCCCTCCAGGATGGAGAAGCTGTCTTCATTAAAGTATGGGGATTCTAGTGGGGGGATATAGGTAGCACACACAGGAGGACATTTTTCTCTGTTAGGATAATTGCCTTTTGAATTTCTAGCCAAATGTAGAATGTTCCTGTTTTGATTAATTTAATGGAGTGAGTTAGGTCTGCTCTATACCAAATTAGCATACCCCCTGAGTCCCTTCCCTGTTTCACACCTGGTAGTTTGGTGGATGGGACTACCAGCTCTCTGTAACCTAGAGGGCAACCAGTGGGTCCGTCTCCTCTATACCAGGTTTCTTGCAGGATGACAATGTCTGTATTACCGATTTCTTTGGTGAAGTCCGGGTTCCTGCTCTTTAGGCCAAAGGCAGATGACCTCAGGCCTTGGATATTCCAGGATGATATAGTGAAGGCTTTTTGTTCCATAGAGTGTCCAATGTTGTTGGTCGTGGTTTGGCCCCAGGCCAGTAAGTGTGAGCAGAGCCTGCTGAGCATCTGGTACATGCCATTGGCTTGGGCGAGTGTGAGAGTGGGGGTTGGGACTGTTTGCCCGCTCACTACCTGGGCGTATGTGTGGCTTCCATGTTGAGGCCCTCTTTGCGGGGGTGGGGTGCATGGGGTGGGCAGGAGTGGCATAGGTCTGATCTGAGGGGGCCTAAATGGGGTGTGGGCATGATTGACGTGGGGAGGTGTTGATTGGATTGGATGGGGTGTGGAATGTTGCTGGGGGTGCTGTGGTCTGGATGTAATTCCTCTTGGCGTGGGTCCTCTATGTGTAGGTCCGGGGGGGTCCTGCAGGTCTGGGAGGGTGTCTCGCTGGTCTGGGTGGGGTGTCTATTGATCTGTTGCTCCTGTGTGAAGTGTTGGGGATATGTTTGAGAGCGATGTCCTTTAGAGTTCGGGCAAAGGTGGGCACTGCTGCCTTGTAGAGGTGGACCTGGTCATAGAGGCTGTTCAAGTCCAGGGTGGAGTGGTGGGCCAGGAAAACATTTGGTTTTGAGGCACAGTCACGGGAAATACTTGGGTTTACCCACTGCATTAGGGACAGAAGAAGAAGCCTTTTCAATCACTCCCTTCAGTGCTGTGGCCTCCCTTTCCTGCTGTGCTCTCAGGTCGTTTGTGCCTGTGTGTATTATTATGTGGCTGGGTGAGCCTAGTTGGTCCTCAGACAGAAGGTCGAGGGCGCGCTGGGTGTTTGGACACGAGTTTAAACACAGTGTTTGGGAAAAAGTTTTTTTTTTTTCTATATATTTCCCATTTGAGTCCATAAGTAGTACAATCTGTGTCTTGTGTTTGTCCTCAGTGGGTGTGGGGGGGTTGTCAAAATGGCTATCAGGGTGGCTGACAGAGGTGGTGCTCAGAGGGGGTGAGAGCCGCTGGGCTTGGGGTTCTTCATTTGTCTGTTCTGTTGTGATGTCGACTCTATGGTCAGGGTCTGGTGTGGACTGTTCTGCTGTGGTGTCGAGACTTTTGTCGGGTGCTGAGGTGGGCTGTTCTGCTGGCTTCTCTGTGGGGGTGGCCACCTCTCTAGTGGGTTGTTCTTGTCACACGCCGCCCCCCTCACCCTCTCCTCCGTCCCCCTCACCCTCTCCTCCATCCCCCTCAACCTCTCCTCTACCAGCAGTCTGATCCTCTCCTCTAGTGCTCTGTTCTTCTCCTGATCCTGCTCTTTCTCCTGTTGAAGTTGTCTCACCACTGTCCAGAGTGCAGATATGTCTCTCTCCACCTCCAGCATTCCGGGTCTGGTTAAGGGGGTGTTGTTGTGCTGGACTGTTGTCTGGGTCTGTGCTGACTGAAGTGTAATCACCTGCTGTTCCAGCTCCACCTGCCTTACCTCCAGCTGGGTGAATTTATCCTTCATTTCAATGAGGGAGTAGTAATCTGTGCTGGGAGGTTGACTCTCCGCTGGGGGTTGCTCGTCTGTGGGGTTACATAATGAAGAGGGAGGGAGAGCTCAAGGGAGAGCTTCTCCTGCTGGGCTGATTCTTTAATTTGGTGAAAGTCCAGCTGAAACTGTTTGGGGTTACCCTATACCAGTACTGTTCCGGACTTATAGAGGTTTATATTAGCTGACTCAGAGTCCTCGTTGTCAAGTATTCTGAGTTTCCACCCCTCGTTAACCCCCCCTCTCTTAACAAAGGGGTAGTGTGCTAATATAGCACTGTGCCATGCCAGGGGATGGTTTGTGTGGAAGATAAGGTTGCTGTTGTTCCCATTTTTGTAATAGTCAGCAAAAAGTGTCTCTTGATTTTCCATAAGGAGCTTCATTTTGTAATCTTTTCTTGCCTTATCATTCTTTACATGCACAGGGTACTGTATTTTAATTACCTCTGAACAGCGGGAGGGAGCTTCTAAGGCCTCTCCATTTGGTTGGGGTAGACTGTGTGACTCTCCTGCCATTGTTGGGCTAATGGGCTTTGACACCTCTCACTTGACACGTCAGTGCTAGTTGAAGCTGTATCAAGCTAGGCAGAATTATGTTAGAATTCAGTCCTTATAAAGTAATGTTGTGTATTTTTCTTCTTGGCTTTTGGAAATAAAATATAGTTTCCGACTAAACATTACTCACTCAGTTCCAGGTTGGATGGTGTTTTCAGGTTTCTGTTGTTTTCCAGAGAATTTGCTGTATAGAGTAATCATCCTTGGTAGTTGTGAACCTTCCAGGTGATTCCGTAATTCTGTCCAAAATCAGGTTGTAGGTTGTAAGTTTTGATTTGAAGTGGGGGTTATGTTGTAGAGGGTAGAATCCAGTATGTGTTCCTGACAAAAAATCAAAGTTTATCTAACTCCTAATCTATCTTTTTTTAAGAAAAGAAAATGATGAAAAATGCAGGAGCTCATCTGATCGTGACCTCTGCTCTGCTCTCTCTCTCTCTCTCTCATTTCCCCCTCTCTGTCTCCTCTGTCTCTAGTCATGTGTGTAGCAGGGATCGGTCTGGTGATGCTCTTCTTCAGTTGGCTGCTGTCCATCTTTAGAGCTAAATACCATGGATACCCTTACAGGTAATAAACACACACACACACACACACACACACCTACTTTTCACTCCGTTGTCTGACTGACTGTTTGTGTTTCCAGTTTCCTGTTGAGTTAGAGAGCTGGGAGGAAGAAGCCTGGAAGCTCCATAGTGCCTCGGACGCCTCACACACCAGAACACTGTTCATCTGGGGTTATCTCCTCTTCTGTTGCTGGAAACTACCAGGAAGACATTGTTTACATTGACATTCACAAAGTTCACAATGTCTTTTTATTAATAAATACTGTACATGAATATAAACATAATCCATTAAATGTAGATATGAAGGTAACCATTGACAGCAGCAGCAGACGGGTCATAACAGTTAGTCAGTGTTCAACATGGTGGTGAGATGGAAGGAGGGGAGAGGCATGAGGATGTTCTATCTACATAAAGGGGAGGGGCATAAGGATGTTCTATCTACATAGAGGAGGGGAGGGGCATAAGGATGTTCTATCTACATAGAGGAGGAGAGGGGCATAAGGATGTTCTATCTACATAGAGTAGGGGACGGGGGTTAAGGATGTTCTATCTACATAGAGGGGAGGAGGATAAGGATGTTCTATCTACATAGAGAACATCCTTATGCCCCCACTATCTACATAGAGGGGAGGGGGTATAAGGATGTTATATCTACATAGAACATCCTTATCCCCCTCCCCTCTATGTAGATATAACATCCTTATACCCCCTCCCATCTATGTAGATAGTAGGGGCATAAGGATGTTCTCTATGTAGATAGAACATCCTTATCCCCCTCCCCTCTATCTACATAGAGAACATCCTTATGCCCCTACTATCTACATAGAGGGGAGGGGGTATAAGGATGTTCTATGTAGATTGAACATCCTTATTCTCCTCCCCTCTATGTAGATAGAACATCCTTATCCCCCTCCCCAGGGGAGGAGGATAAGGATGTTCTATCTACATAGAGGGGATGGGGGATAATGGTGTAATATCTACATAGAGGAGGGGGCATAAGGATGTTCTATCTACATAGAGGGGAGGGGAATAATGATATATCTACATAGAGGGGAGGGGGGATAATGGTGTAATATCTACATAGTGGAGGGGGATTAATGATGTAATATCTACATAGAGGGGAGGGGGATAATGATGTAATATCTACATAGAGGGGGATAATGATGTAATATCTACATAGAGGAGGGGGCATAAGGATGTTCTATCTACATAGAGGGGAGGGGAATAATGATATATCTACATAGAGGGGAGGGGGATAATGATGTAATATCTACATAGAGGGGGCATAAGGATGTTATATCTACATAGAGGGGAGGGGATAAGGATGTTCTATCTACATAGAGAACATCCTTATGCCCCTACTATCTACATAGAGGGGAGGGGGTGTAAGGATGTTATATCTACATAGAGGGGAGGGGGATAAGGATGTTCTATCTACATAGAGGAGGGGAGGGGTACAAGGATGTTCTATCTACATAGAGGGGAGGAGGATAAGGATGTTCTATCTACATAGAGGGGATGGGGGATAATGGTGTAATATCTACATAGTGGAGGGGGATTAATGACGTAATATCTACATAGAGGGGAGGGGGGGATAATGATTTACTATCTACATAGAGGAGGGGGCATAAGGATGTTCTATCTACATAGAGGAGGGGGATTAATGATGTAATATCTACATAGAGGGGAGGGGGGATAATGATGTAATATCTACATAGAGGGGGGATAATGATGTAATATCTACATAGAGGGGGGATAATGATGTTCTATCTACATAGAGGGGTGTTAAGGATGTTATATCTACATGGAGGAGGGGAGGGGGGATAAGAATGTTCTATTTACATAGTGGAGGGGAGATAATTATGTTCTATATTCATAGTGGATGGGTGTTAAGGATGTTCTATCTACATAGAGGAGGGGATATAAGGATGTTCTATCTATATAGTGGATGGGGAGATAAGGATGTTATATCTACATGGAGGGGGGATAAGGAAGTTCTATCTACATAGAGGAGGGGAGATAAGGATGTTCTGTCTACATAGAGGAGGGGAGGGGGATAAGAATGTTCTATCTCCATAGAGGAGGGGAGATAAGGATGTTCTATCTACATAGAGGAGGGGAGATAAGGATGTTCTATCTACATAGAGGAGGGGGATAAGGATGTTCTATCTACATAGAGGGGAGGGGTTAGGATGTTCTATCTACATAGAGGAGGGGGTTAGGATGTTATATCTACATAGTGGAGGGAGGGGGATAAGAATGTTCTAATAACATAGTTGAGGGGTGTTAAGAATGTTCTATCTACATAGAGGGGGGATAAGGATGTTCTATCTACATAGAGGGGGTATAAGGATGTTCTATCTACATAGTGGAGGGGAGATATGGATGTTCTATCTACATAGTGGAGGGGTGTTAAGGATGTTCTATCTACATAGAGGAGGGTGGATAAGGATGATATATCTACATAGCGGAGGGGATAAAGTTGTTATATCTGCATAGAGGAAATGGGGAGGGATTAAAGTTGTTATATCTGCATAGAGGGGGAGGGGATATTGGTAAATGGGGGGGGGGATATTGGTCTGCAGTGTTTGTCCTGCTATATGCATCTAAAGCTCTGTGTTGGTCTATGGTTCTACAGTGTCTTACTGGTCTAGTGTGTTCATGATCAGTACAGACTTGGTTAGAGAACGGAGAGGTTCTGTAACTGAGTGTTGCGGTTAGAGAACAGAGAGGGTCTGGAACTGAGTGTTGGGGTTAGAAAACGGAGAGGGTCTGTAACTGAGTGTTGGGGTTAGAGAACGGAGAGGGTCTGTAACAGGTTGTTGGGGTTAGAGAACGGAGAGTGTCTGTAACTGAGTGTTGGGGTATGGAGGGTTGTGTGATATCTGACTGAGCTGCTGTATGTCTCTGTCTGTCTCAGGTGGTGATGATGCTTGTTGCCATTAAAGTGCCTTAATGACTATTCCGCCTCCTGTGGATGTTTCCAGTGTTCTGTCTCCTCACTACAGTCCTGACAAATTAGCATTGTACCAGAATGACAGCCCAAACAGCACAACCCATCATTCTGTTACCTAACTTTGCATCTCCACTGTTCTTCAAGTAAATATGTTTTTGTGAACTGTTCAGTGGAAAGTGTTCAAAGTAGTCCTTGTGCAAACAGTTGTATGGTTTGTTCAATTTTGAAATGATTGATTTAAAGTGAAAAATCTGATTGTCTGTGTCATTCTGTTACTGTGGAATATACCATAAACATCTGTGCTATAGACTGGCTGTCATCTGGCCCTGCAGCGTTTAGCCACCTTTAACCCCTAGGTCTGGCCTGGCAGCATTTAGCCACCTTTAACCCCTAGGGCTTGCTGTCGTCTGGCCTGGCAGCGTTTAGTCAACTTTAACCCCTAGGACTGGCTGTTGTCTGGCAGCGTTTAGCCACCTTTAACCCCTAGGACTGGCTGTCATCTGGCCTGGCAGCGTTTAGTCAACTTTAACCCCTAGGTCTGGCTGTCGTCTGGCCTGGCAGCGTTTAGCCAACTTTAATCCCTAGGACTGGCTGTTGTCTGGCAGCGTTTAGCCACCTTTAACCGCTAGGGCTGACTGTCGTCTGGCCTGACAGTGTTTAGTCACCTTTAACCGCTAGGGCTGACTGTCGTCTGGCCTGACAGTGTTTAGCCACCTTTAACCCCTAGGACTGGCTGTCATCTGGTCCTGTAGCGTTTAGCCACCTTTAACCCCTAGGGCTGACTGTCGTCTGGCCTGACAGTGTTTAGTCACCTTTAACCCCTAGGGCTTGCTGTCCTCTGGCCCTGCAGCTTTTAGTCACCTTTATCCCCTAGGGGTTGCTGTCCTCTCTTCCCTGCAGCGTTTAGCCACCTTTAACCCCTAGGACTGGCTGTCATCTGGCAGCGTTTAGTCACCTTTAACCCCTAGGTTTGCTGTCGTCTAGGGCCTGGCAGCGTTTAGTCACCTTTAACCCCTAGGGCTTGCTGTCGTCTGGCCTGGCAGCGTTTAGTCACCTTTAACCCCTAGGGCTTGCTGTCGTCTGGCCTGGCAGCGTTTAGTCACCTTTAACCCCTAGGACTGGTTTGCATCTGGCCCTGCAGCGTTTAGCTACCTTTAACCCCTAGGTCTGGCTGTCGTCTGACCTGGAAGCGTTTAGTCAACTTTAACCCCTAGGACTGGCTGTCATCTGGCCTGGCAGCGTTTAGTCACCTTTAACCCCTAGGACTGGCTGTCATCTGGCCTGGCAGCGTTTAGTCACCTTTAACCCCTAGGACTGGCTGTCATCTGGCCTGGCAGCGTTTAGTCAACTTTAACCCCTAGGACTGGCTGTCATCTGGTCCTGTAGCGTTTAGCCACCTTTAACCCCTAGGGCTGACTGTCGTCTGGCCTGACAGTGTTTAGTCACCTTTAACCCCTAGGGGTTGCTGTCCTCTCTTCCCTGCAGCGTTTAGCCACCTTTAACCCCTAGGACTGGCTGTCATCTGGTCCTGTAGCGTTTAGCCACCTTTAACCCCTAGGGCTGACTGTCGTCTGGCCTGACAGTGTTTAGTCACCTTTAACCCCTAGGACTTGCTGTCCTCTGGCCCTGCAGCGTTTAGTCACCTTTAACCCCTAGGGGTTGCTGTCCTCTCTTCCCTGCAGCGTTTAGCCACCTTTAACCCCTAGGACTGGCTGTCGTCTGGCCCGGCAGCGTTTAGCCACCTTTAACCCCTAGGCTGGCTGTCGTCAGCGTTTAGCCACCTTTAACCCCTAGGACTGGATGTCATCTGGCCCGGCAGCGTTTAGCCACCTTTAACCCCTAGGACTGGATGTCATCTGGCCCCGTTTAGCAGCTGTTTAGCCACGTTTAGCCACCTTTAACCTTTAGGACTGGATGTCATCTGGCCCGGCAGCGTTTAGCCACCTTTAACCCCTAGGGCTGGCTGTCACCCCTAGGACTGGCTGTGCAGCGTTAGCCACCTAACCCCTAGGGACTGCACGTCTGGCCTTGCAGCGTTTAGCCACCTTTAACCCCTAGGACTGGATGTCATCTTGCCCGGCAGCGTTTAGCCACCTTTAACCCCTAGGACTGGATGTCATCTGGCCCTGCAGCGTTTAGCCTCCTTTAACCCCTAGGACTGGCTGTCGTCTGGCCCGGCGGCGTTTAGCCACCTTTAACCCCTAGGACTGGCTGTCGTCTGGCCCGGCAGCATTTAGCCACCTTTAAGCCCTAGGACTGGATGTCATCTGGCAGCGTTTAGCCACCTTTAACCCCTAGGACTGGCTGTCATCTGGCCCGGCAGCGTTTAGCCACCTTTAACCCCTAGGGGTTGCTGTCCTCTCTTCCCTGCAGCGTTTAGCCACCTTTAACCCCTAGGACTGGCTGTCATCTGGCAGCGTTTAGCCACCTTCAACCCCTAGGACTGGATGTCATCTGGCCCTGCTGCGTTTAGCCACTTTTAACCCCTAGGACTGGCTCGCATCTGGCCCTGCAGCGTTTAGCCACCTTTAACCCCTAGGTCCTGCTGTCGTCTGGCCTGGAAGCATTTAGTCAACTTTAACCCCTAGGACTGGCTGTCGTCTGGCCTGGCACCGTTTAGTCACCTTTAACCCCTAGGGACTGGCTGTCGTCTGGCCTGGCAGCGTTTAGCCACCTTTAACCTCTAGGACTGGATGTCATCTGGCCCTGCAGCGTTTAGTCACCTTTAACCCCTACATCAGTGGAGTTTGATAAGTAAGACACACCCTTCAGAATCTGACCACTAAGATGACTCACCAGTCCCTGAAATGGAACCTCCAAGAAGAGAAGAAACAGACTGACCCAGAACCTCCAGGAGGAGAACAGACAGACTGACCCAGAACCCCCAGGAGGAGAAGAAACAGACTGACCCAGAACCCCCAGGAGGAGAAGAAATAGACTGACCCAGAACCCCCAGGAGGAGAAGAAATAGACTGACCCAGAACCCCCAGGAGGAGAAGAAACAGACTGACCCAGAACCCCCAGGAGGAGAAGAAACAGACTGAGACCCAGAACCCCCAGGAGGAGAAAAAACAGACTGAGACCCAGAACCCCCAGGAGGAGAAGAAACAGACTGACCCAGAACCCCCAGGAGGAGAAGAAACAGACTGACCCAGAACCCCCAGGAGGAGAAGAAACAGACTGACCCAGAACCCCAGGAGGAGAAGAAACAGACTGACCCAGAACCCCCAGGAGGAAAAGAAATGGACTGAGACCCAGAACCCCAGGAGGAGAAGAAACAGACTGACCCAGAACCCCCAGGAGGAGTTGTGGTGATTAACTGGTGTGACTGTATATCTGTGTATAGATCTCCTCCTGACTCAACAGAATTACACAATTCATTTTTAAACGGGGCCTGAACTTCCTTATTTAGCCTTGGTTTAAATTATCCTCATTAGCTTCAAGCTTCAATGCCATACAACTCTCCTTCTTGCTCTTAAATACTTAAATTGCTCTTAAATACAAGTAAAACTAAATGCATGCTCTTCAACCGATCGCTACCTGCACCTACCCGCCTGTCCAACATCACTACTCTGGACGGCTCTGACTTAGAATACGTGGACAGCTACAAATACTTAGGTGTCTGGTTAGACTGTAAACTCTCCTTCCAGACCCATATCAAACATCTCCAATCCAAAGTTAAATCTAGAATTGGCTTCCTATTTCGCAACAAAGCATCCTTCACTCATGCTGCCAAACATACCCTTGTAAAACTAACCATCCTACCAATCCTCGACTTTGGCGATGCCATTTACAAAATAGCCTCCAATACCCTACTCAACAAATTGGATGCAGTCTATCACAGTGCAATCCGTTTTGTCACCAAAGCTCCACATACTACCCACCATTGCGACCTGTACGCTCTCGTTGGCTGGCCCTCGCTTCATACTCGTCGTCAAACCCACTGGCTCCATGTCATCTACAAGACCCTGCTAGGTAAAGTCCCCCCTTATCTCAACTCGCTGGTCACCATAGCATCTCCCACCTGTAGCACACGCTCCAGCAGGTATATCTCTCTAGTCACCCCCAAAACCAATTCTTTCTTTGACCGCCTCTCCTTCCAGTTCTCTGTTGCCAATGACTGGAACGAACTACAAAAATCTCTGAAACTGGAAACACTTATCTCCCTCACTAGCTTTAAGCACCAACTGTCAGAGCAGCTCACAGATTACTGCACCTGTACATAGCCCACCTATAATTTAGCCCAAACAACTACCTCTTTCCCAACTGTATTTTATTTATTTATTTATTTAGCTCCTTTGCACCCCATTATTTTTATTTCTACTTTGCACATTGCAAAACTACCATTCCAGTGTTTTACTTGCTATATTGTATTTACTTTGCCACCATGGCCTTTTTGCCTTTACCTCCCTTCTCACCTCATTTGCTCACATTGTATATAGACTTGTTTATACTGTATTATTGACTGTATGTTTGTTTTACTCCATGTGTAACTCTGTGTCGTTGTATCTGTCGAACTGCTTTGCTTTATCTTAGCCAGGTCGCAATTGTAAATGAGAACTTGTTCTCAACTTGCCTAGATGGTTAAATAAAGGTAAATAAATAAATAAATAAATAAATTAGGAAATGCGGCTGAGAACCATATGTGGGTCTTGGATGCGTGGCTTTGATGTGGGTATCTCTTGTGTGTGTTTGAAGTTGGGATAAGTTTGGACATTCACTCTGCCAAAACTATTTGTTACTCACCCTTTTACAGATAACTAACAGTCTAACCAGGTCTTGGCTGGAAGTAGCCTAGGTTAGATAGTAAACTAGTCAACTTCTTTCACCAATTATCTTCAGCTGTCTGGTGTGCGACCATGGCAAAGTGGAGGTTTTTAAGTAACTGAAATTTTGTTAAAGGAATTCTAAATTCCTCTGTAATATTTCCCAATCAGAATTAATTACTCTGTCAATGCATTTGAAGGGCTTGTAAGTCCCTATATTTTATAAGAATAGACAGAGCCCCGGTCTTAAAAGTCAGGTAACAGCGTTTAATTCAAGAGTACTGGTACATACACATTTTACTACAGGTTATAAACTGAAAATGACATCAGCGTTCTATCTCTTCATGACACTAGTAGAGAGGCCCTATAGTTCTCGAGCCTTCCCTCCTCGCCTGAAGCCAAGGTCAGTCGGTGTAAATCAGCATTCTAGACAGTCTGGAGATAGTCTGTCCCTGCCATCTGGAGATAGTTCATTCATTTGTACAAAGGAACAGACCGTCATTGTTACTAAACTCCTGACTATATTATATACAATTGTGAATGGGAGCAAGAGAGAAAATTAATATATGTACAGTACATAATAGCATTTGGACTAGTCAGTCCTGGTTGAAATGTATACATAATTAGTCATCATTGATAAAAAATTCCCTTAACAAATTTGCAGCTATTGACATTTAATAAAATTGTCCCATGTACATTGAGGAATTTAGTGATGGTCCCTATTTAGCATGATGTTTTGTACTGCATCTCAGTGTAAGAGGCATAGCTGCAGTCCCCAGTTCAAATCCAGGCTGCATCACATCCGGCCGTGATTTAGAGTCCCATAGGGCAACGCAGAATTGGCCCAGTGTCATCCAGGTTTGGCCGGGGTAGGCCATCATTGTAAATAAGAATTTGTTCTCTAACTGACTTGCCTAGTTAAATAAAACTAGCCCCATAAGGATATGGATTGTCAAACCCCATTGACCACCAATGAGCCACCGTGCTTCTACACCTGCATTGCTTGCTGATTGGGGTTCTAGGCTGGATTTCTGTACAGCACTTTGAGATATCAGCTGATGTAAGAAGGGCTTTATAAATACTTTTGATTTGACAATGGGCATTATGATCGGGTTACTTGCAGCTGCACTCCCAATTGATGGGTGCTGCCAGCTGTGGGCTTGATTTAAATCAACCCAAGGAAAACTGTTCCTGTACCCTTCATTCCATGACATGACATTTTTTTCCCTCATTATTTTTGCAAATCTCCTTTTTGGATGAGAATGACATCATGACCAAAATTATCCAATTTACAATTTGTATTCAATTTTGAAAGTAGAATAAATGGTAACACACCAGTGGTCTCCCCACACCCAGTGGTAACACACGTCTCCCCTACTAAACACACCCAGTGGTAAAACACGTCTCGCCTACTAAACACACCCAGTGGTAACACACGTCTCCCCTACTAAACGCACCCAGTGGTAACACACGTCTCGCCTACTAAACACACCCAGTGGTAACACACGTCTCCCCTACTAAACACACCCAGTGGTAACACACGCGTCTCCCCTACTAAACACACCCAGTGGTAACACACGTCTCCCCTACTAAACACACCCAGTGGTAACACACGTCTCCCCTACTAAACACACCCAGTGGTAACACACGTCTCCCTACTAAACACACCCAGTGGTAACACACGTCTCCCCTACTAAACACACCCAGTGGTAACACACGTCTCCCTACTAAACACACCCAGTGGTAACACACGTCTCCCCTACTAAACACACCCAGTGGTAACACACGTCTCCCCTACTAAACACACCCAGTGGTAACACACGTCTCCCCTACTAAACACACCCAGTGGTAACACACGTCTCCCCTACTAAACACACCCAGTGGTAACACACGTCTCCCCACACCCAGTAAACACACCCAGTGGTAACACACGTCTCCCCTACTAAACACACCCAGTGGTAACACACGTCTCCCCTACTAAACACACCCAGTGGTAACACACGTCTCCCCTACTAAACACACCCAGTGGTAACACACGTCTCCCCTACTAAACACACCCAGTGGTAACACACGTCTCCCCTACTAAACACACCCAGTGGTAACACACGTCTCCCCTACTAAACACACCCAGTGGTAACACACGTCTCCCCTACTAAACACACCCAGTGGTAAAACACCCAGTGGTCTCCCCTACTAAACACACCCAGTGGTAACACACGTCTCCCCTACTAAACACACCCAGTGGTAACACACGTCTCCCTACTAAACACACCCAGTGGTAACACACGTCTCCCCTACTAAACACACCCAGTGGTAACACACGTCTCCCCTACTAAACACACCCAGTGGTAACACACGTCTCCCCTACTAAACACACCCAGTGGTAACACACGTCTCCCCTACTAAACACACCCAGTGGTAACACACGTCTCCCCTACTAAACACACCCAGTGGTAACACACGTCTCCCTACTAAACACACCCAGTGGTAACACACGTCTCCCCTACTAAACACACCCAGTGGTAACACACGTCTCCCCTACTAAACACACCCAGTGGTAACACACGTCTCCCCTACTAAACACACCCAGTGGTAACACACGTCTCCCCTACTAACACACCCAGTGGTAACACACGTCTCCCCTACTAAACACACCCAGTGGTAACACACGTCTCCCCTACTACTAAACACACCCAGTGGTAACACACGTCTCCCCTACTAAACACACCCAGTGGTAACACACGTCTCCCCTACTAAACACACCCAGTGGTAACACACGTCTCCCCTACTAAACACACCCAGTGGGTCTCCCCTACTAAACACACCCAGTGGTAACACACGTCTCCCTACTAAACACACCCAGTGGTAACACACGTCTCCCCTACTAAACACACCCAGTGGTAACACACGTCTCCCCTACTAAACACACCCAGTGGTAACACACGTCTCCCCTACTAAACACACCCAGTGGTAACACACGTCTCCCCTAAACACCCAGTGGTAACACACGTCTCCCTACTAAACACACCCAGTGGTAACACACGTCTCCCTACTAAACACACCCAGTGGTAACACACGTCTCCCCTACTAAACACACCCAGTGGTAACACACGTCTCCCCTACTAAACACACCCAGTGGTAACACACGTCTCCCCTACTAAACACACCCAGTGGTAACACACGTCTCCCTACTAAACACACCCAGTGGTAACACACGTCTCCCCTACTAAACACACCCAGTGGTAACACACGTCTCCCCTACTAAACACACCCAGTGGTAACACACGTCTCCCCTACTAAACACACCCAGTGGTAAACACGTCTCTCCTACTAAACACACCCAGTGGTAACACACGTCTCCCCTACTAAACACACCCAGTGGTAACACACGTCTCCCCTACTAAACACACCCAGTGGTAACACACGTCTCCCCTACTAAACACACCCAGTGGTAACACACGTCTCCCCTACTAAACACACCCAGTGGTAACACACGTCTCCCCTACTAAACACACCCAGTGGTAACACACGTCTCCCCTACTAAACACACCCAGTGGTAACACACGTCTCCCCTACTAAACACACCCAGTGGTAACACACGTCTCCCCTACTAAACACACCCAGTGGTAACACACGTCTCCCCTACTAAACACACCCAGTGGTAACACACGTCTCCCTACTAAACACACCCAGTGGTAACACACGTCTCCCCTACTAAACACACCCAGTGGTAACACACGTCTCCCCTACTAAACACACCCAGTGGTAACACACGTCTCCCCTACTAAACACACCCAGTGGTAACACACGTCTCCCCTACTAAACACACCCAGTGGTAAACACGTCTCCCCTACTAAACACACCCAGTGGTAACCCACTCTCCCCTACTAAACACACCCAGTGGTAACACACGTCTCCCCTACTAAACACACCCAGTGGTAACACACGTCTCCCCTACTAAACACACCCAGTGGTAACACACGTCTCCCTACTAAACACACCCAGTGGTAACACACGTCTCCCCTACTAAACACACCCAGTGGTAACACACGTCTCCCCTACTAAACACACCCAGTGGTAACACACGTCTCCCCTACTAAACACACCCAGTGGTAACACAGTCTCCTACTAAACACACCCAGTGGTAACACACGTCTCCCCTACTAAACACACCCAGTGGGTCTCCCCTACTAAACACACCCAGTGGTAACACACGTCCCTACTAAACACACCCAGTGGTAACACACGTCTCCCCTACTAAACACACCCAGTGGTAACACACGTCTCCCCTACTAAACACACCCAGTGGTAACACACGTCTCCCCTACTAAACACACCCAGTGGTAACACACGTCTCCCCTACTAAACACACCCAGTGGTAACACACGTCTCCCCTACTAAACACACCCAGTGGTAACACACGTCTCCCCTACTAAACACACCCAGTGGTAACACACGTCTCCCCTACTAAACACACCCAGTGGTAACACACGTCTCCCCTACTAAACACACCCAGTGGTAACACACGTCTCCCCTACTAAACACACCCAGTGGTAACACACGTCTCCCCTACAGTAAACACACCCAGTGGTAACACACGTCTCCCCTACTAAACACACCCAGTGGTAACACACGTCTCCCCTAAACTAAACACACCCAGTGGTAACACACGTCTCCCCTACTAAACACACCCAGTGGTAACACACGTCTCCCTACTAAACACACCCAGTGGTAACACACGTCTCCCCTACTAAACACACCCAGTGGTAACACACGTCTCCCCTACTAAACACACCCAGTGGTAACACACGTCTCCCCTACTAAACACACCCAGTGGTAACACACGTCTCCCCTACTAAACACACCCAGTGGTAACACACGTCTCCCCTACTAAACACACCCAGTGGTAACACACGTCTCCCCTACTAAACACACCCAGTGGTAACACACGTCTCCCCTACTAAACACACCCAGTGGTAACACACGTCTCCCCTACTAAACACCCTACTAAACACACCCAGTGGTAACACACGTCTCCCTACTAAACACACCCAGTGGTAACACACGTCTCCCCTACTAAACACACCCAGTGGTAACACACGTCTCCCCTACTAAACACACCCAGTGGTAACACACGTCTCCCTACTAAACACACCCAGTGGTAACACACGTCTCCCCTACTAAACACACCCAGTGGTAACACACGTCTCCCCTACTAAACACACCCAGTGGTAACACACGTCTCCCCTACTAAACACACCCAGTGGTAACACACGTCTCCCCTACTAAACACACCCAGTGGTAACACACGTCTCCCCTACTAAACACACCCAGTGGTAACACACGCCCCTACTAAACACACCCAGTGGTAACACACGTCTCCCCTACTAAACACACCCAGTGGTAACACACGTCTCCCCTACTAAACACACCCAGTGGTAACACACGTCTCCCTACTAAACACACCCAGTGGTAACACACGTCTCCCCTACTAAACACACCCAGTGGTAACACACGTCTCCCCTACTAAACACACCCAGTGGTAACACACGTCCCCTACTAAACACACCCAGTGGTAACACACGTCTCCCCTACTAAACACACCCAGTGGTAACACACGTCTCCCCTACTAAACACACCCAGTGGTAACACACGTCTCCCCTACTAAACACACCCAGTGGTAACACACGTCTCCTACTAAACACACCCAGTGGTAACACACGTCTCCCCTACTAAACACACCCAGTGGTAACACACGTCTCCCCTACTAAACACACCCAGTGGTAACACACGTCTCCCTACTAAACACACCCAGTGGTAACACACGTCTCCCCTACTAAACACACCCAGTGGTAACACACGTCTCCCCTACTAAACACACCCAGTGGTAACACACGTCTCCCCTACTAAACACACCCAGTGGTAACACACGTCTCCCCTACTAAACACACCCAGTGGTAACACACGTCTCCCCTACTAAACACACCCAGTGGTAACACACGTCTCCCCTACTAAACACACCCAGTGGTAACACACGTCTCCCCTACTAAACACACCCAGTGGTAACACACGTCTCCCCTACTAAACACACCCAGTGGTAACACACGTCTCCCCTACTAAACACACCCAGTGGTAACACACGTCTCCCCTACTAAACACACCCAGTGGTAACACACGTCTCCCTACTAAACACACCCAGTGGTAACACACGTCTCCCCTACTAAACACACCCAGTGGTAACACACGTCTCCCCTACTAAACACACCCAGTGGTAACACACGTCTCCCCTACTAAACACACCCAGTGGTAACACACGTCTCCCCTACTAAACACACCCAGTGGTAACACACACGTCTCCCCTACTAAACACACCCAGTGGTAACACACGTCTCCCCTACTAAACACACCCAGTGGTAACACACGTCTCCCCTACTAAACACACCCAGTGGTAACACACGTCTCCCCTACTAAACACACCCAGTGGTAACACACGTCTCCCCTACTAAACACACCCAGTGGTAACACACGTCTCCCTACTAAACACACCCAGTGGTAACACACGTCTCCCTACTAAACACACCCAGTGGTAACACACGTCTCCCTACTAAACACACCCAGTGGTAACACACGTCTCCCCTACTAAACACACCCAGTGGTAACACACGTCTCCCCTACTAAACACACCCAGTGGTAACACACGTCTCCCCTACTAAACACACCCAGTGGTAACACACGTCTCCCCTACTAAACACACCCAGTGGTAAACACGTCTCCCCTACTAAACACACCCAGTGGTAACACACGTCTCCCCTACTAAACACACCCAGTGGTAACACACGTCTCCCCTACTAAACACACCCAGTGGTAACACACGTCTCCCTACTAAACACACCCAGTGGTAACACACGTCTCCCCTACTAAACACACCCAGTGGTAACACACGTCTCCCCTACTAAACACACCCAGTGGTAACACACGTCTCCCCTACTAAACACACCCAGTGGTAACACACGTCTCCCCTACTAAACACACCCAGTGGTAACACACGTCTCCCCTACTAAACACACCCAGTGGTAACACACGTCTCCTACTAAACACACCCAGTGGTAACACACGTCTCCCCTACTAAACACACCCAGTGGTAACACACGTCTCCCCTACTAAACACACCCAGTGGTAACACACGTCTCCCTACTAAACACACCCAGTGGTAACACACGTCTCCCCTACTAAACACACCCAGTGGTAACACACGTCTCCCTACTAAACACACCCAGTGGTAACACACGTCTCCCCTACTAAACACACCCAGTGGTAACACACGTCTCCCCTACTAAACACACCCAGTGGTAACACACGTCTCCCCTACTAAACACACCCAGTGGTAACACACGTCTCCCCTACTAAACACACCCAGTGGTAACACACGTCTCCCCTACTAAACACACCCAGTGGTAACACACGTCTCCCCTACTAAACACACCCAGTGGTAACACACGTCTCCCCTACTAAACACACCCAGTGGTAACACACGTCTCCCCTACTAAACACACCCAGTGGTAACACACGTCTCCCCTACTAAACACACCCAGTGGTAACACACGTCTCCCCTACTAAACACACCCAGTGGTAACACACGTCTCCCCTACTAAACACACCCAGTGGTAACACACGTCTCCCCTACTAAACACACCCAGTGGTAACACACGTCTCCCCTACTAAACACACCCAGTGGTAACACACGTCTCCCCTACTAAACACACCCAGTGGTAACACACGTCTCCCCTACTAAACACACCCAGTGGTAACACACGTCTCCCCTACTAAACACACCCAGTGGTAACACACGTCTCCCCTACTAAACACACCCAGTGGTAACACACGTCTCCCCTACTAAACACACCCAGTGGTAACACACGTCTCCCCTACTAAACACACCCAGTGGTAACACACGTCTCCCCTACTAAACACACCCAGTGGTAACACACGTCTCCCCTACTAAACACACCCAGTGGTAACACACGTCTCCCTACTAAACACACCCAGTGGTAACACACGTCTCCCCTACTAAACACACCCAGTGGTAACACACGTCTCCCTACTAAACACACCCAGTGGTAACACACGTCTCCCCTACTAAACACACCCAGTGGTAACACACGTCTCCCCTACTAAACACACCCAGTGGTAACACACGTCTCCCCTACTAAACACACCCAGTGGTAACACACGTCTCCCCTACTAAACACACCCAGTGGTAACACACGTCTCCCCTACTAAACACACCCAGTGGTAACACACGTCTCCCCTACTAAACACACCCAGTGGTAACACACGTCTCCCCACACCCAGTGGTAACACACGTCTCCCTACTAAACACACCCAGTGGTAACACACGTCTCCCCTACTAAACACACCCAGTGGTAACACACGTCTCCCCTACTAAACACACCCAGTGGTAACACACGTCTCCTACCACACCCAGTGGTAACACACGTCTCCCCTACTAAACACACCCAGTGGTGGTACTAAACACACCCAGTGGTAACACACGTCTCCCCTACTAAACACACCCAGTGGTAACACACGTCTCCCCTACTAAACACACCCAGTGGTAACACACGTCTCCCCTACTAAACACACCCAGTGGTAACACACGTCTCCCCTACTAAACACACCCAGTGGTAACACACGTCTCTCCCTACTAAACACACCCAGTGGTAACACACGTCTCCCCTACTAAACACACCCAGTGGTAACACACGTCTCCCCTACTAAACACACCCAGTGGTAACACACGTCTCCCCTACTAAACACACCCAGTGGTAACACACGTCTCCCCTACTAAACACACCCAGTGGTAACACACGTCTCCCCTACTAAACACACCCAGTGGTAACACACGTCTCCCCTACTAAACACACCCAGTGGTAACACACGTCTCCCCTACTAAAAACCCAGTGGTAACGTCTCCCCAGTGGTAACACACGTCTCCCCTACTAAACACACCCAGTGGTAACACACGTCTCCCCTACTAAACACACCCAGTGGTAACACACGTCTCCCTACTAAACACACCCAGTGGTAACACACGTCTCCCCTACTAAACACACCCAGTGGTAACACACGTCTCCCCTACTAAACACACCCAGTGGTAACACACGTCTCCCCTAAACACACCCAGTGGTAACACACGTCTCCCCTACTAAACACACCCAGTGGTAACACACGTCTCCCCTACTAAACACACCCAGTGGTAACACACGTCTCCCCTACTAAACACACCCAGTGGTAACACACGTCTCCCCTACTAAACACACCCAGTGGTAACACACGTCTCCCCTACTAAACACACCCAGTGGTAACACACGTCTCCCCTACTAAACACACCCAGTGGTAACACACGTCTCCCCTACTAAACACACCCAGTGGTAACACACGTCTCCCCCTACTAAACACACCCAGTGGTAACACACGTCTCCCCTACTAAACACACCCAGTGGTAACACACGTCTCCCCTACTAAACACACCCAGTGGTAACACACGTCTCCCCTACTAAACACACCCAGTGGTAACACACGTCTCCCTACTAAACACACCCAGTGGTAACACACGTCTCCCCTACTAAACACACCCAGTGGTAACACACGTCTCCCCTACTAAACACACCCAGTGGTAACACACGTCTCCCCTACTAAACACACCCAGTGGTAACACACGTCTCCCCTACTAAACACACCCAGTGGTAACACACGTCTCCCCTACTAAACACACCCAGTGGTAACACACCCAGTGGTAACACCTACCCTTCTAAACACACCCAGTGGTAACACACCCAGTGGTAACACACGTCTCCCCTACTAAACACACCTAGTGGTAACACACCCAGTGGTAACACACGTCTCCCCACACCCAGTGGTAACACACGTCTCCCCTACTAAACACACCCAGTGGTAACACACGTCTCCCCTACTAAACACACCCAGTGGTAACACACGTCTCCCCTACTAAACACACCCAGTGGTAACACACGTCTCCCCCACACCCAGTGGTAACACACGTCTCCCCTACTAAACACACCCAGTGGTAACACACGTCTCCCCTACTAAACACACCCAGTGGTAACACACGTCTCCCCTACTAAACACACCCAGTGGTAACACACGTCTCCCTACTAAACACACCCAGTGGTAACACACGTCTCCCCTACTAAACACACCCAGTGGTAACCCACGTCTCCCCACACCCAGTGGTAACACACGTCTCCCCTACTAAACACACCCAGTGGTAACACACGTCTCCCCTACTAAACACACCCAGTGGTAACAAACGTCTCCCCTACTAAACACACCCAGTGGTAACACACGTCTCCCCTACTAAACACACCCAGTGGTAACACACGTCTCCCCTACTAAACACACCCAGTGGTAACGTCTCCCCACACCCAGTGGTAACACACGTCTCCCCTACTAAACACACCCAGTGGTAACACACGTCTCCCCTACTAAACACACCCAGTGGTAACACACGTCTCCCCTACTAAACACACCCAGTGGTAACACACGTCTCCCCTACTAAACACACCCAGTGGTAACACACGTCTCCCCTACTAAACACACCCAGTGGTAACACACGTCTCCCCTACTAAACACACCCAGTGGTAACACACGTCTCCCCTACTAAACACACCCAGTGGTAACACACGTCTCCCCCTAAACACACCCAGTGGTAACACACGTCTCCCCTACTAAACACACCCAGTGGTAACACACGTCTCCCCTACTAAACACACCCAGTGGTAACACACGTCTCCCCTACTAAACACACCCAGTGGTAACACACGTCTCCCCTACTAAACACACCCAGTGGTAACACACGTCTCCCCTACTAAACACTAAACACACCCAGTGGTAAACACACAGTGGTAACTCCCCTACTAAACACACCCAGTGGTAACACACGTCTCCCCTACTAAACACACCCAGTGGTAACACACACGTCTCCCCTACTAAACACACCCAGTGGTAACACACGTCTCCCCTACTAAACACACCCAGTGGTAACACACGTCTCCCCTACTAAACACACCCAGTGGTAACACACGTCTCCCCTACTAAACACACCCAGTGGTAACACACGTCTCCCCTACTAAACACACCCAGTGGTAACACACGTCTCCCCTACTAAACACACCCAGTGGTAACACACGTCTCCCCTACACCCAGTGGTAAACACACCCAGTGGTAACACACGTCTCCCCTACTAAACACACCCAGTGGTAACACACGTCTCCCCTACTAAACACACCCAGTGGTAACACACGTCTCCCTACTAAACACACCCAGTGGTAACACACGTCTCCCCTACTAAACACACCCAGTGGTAACACACGTCTCCCCTACTAAACACACCCAGTGGTAACACACGTCTCCCTACTAAACTAAACACACCCAGTGGTAACACACGTCTCCCCTACTAAACACACCCAGTGGTAACACACGTCTCCCCTACTAAACACACCCAGTGGTAACACACGTCTCCCCTACTAAACACACCCAGTGGTAACACACGTCTCCCTACTAAACACACCAAACACACCCAGTGGTAACACACGTCTCCCCTACTAAACACACCCAGTGGTAACACACGTCTCCCCTACTAAACACACCCAGTGGTAACACACGTCTCCCCTACTAAACACACCCAGTGGTAACACACGTCTCCCCTACTAAACACACCCAGTGGTAACACACGTCTCCCCTACTAAACACACCCAGTGGTAACACACGTCTCCCCTACTAAACACACCCAGTGGTAACACACGTCTCCTACTAAACACACCCAGTGGTAAACACACCCAGTGGTAACACACGTCTCCCCTACTAAACACACCCAGTGGTAACACACGTCTCCCCTACTAAACACACCCAGTGGTAACACACGTCTCCCCTACTAAACACACCCAGTGGTAACACACGTCTCCCCTACTAAACACACCCAGTGGTAACACACGTCTCCCCTACTAAACACACCCAGTGGTAACACACGTCTCCCCTACTAAACACACCCAGTGGTAACACACGTCTCCCCTACTAAACACACCCAGTGGTAACACACGTCTCCCCTACTAAACACACCCAGTGGTAACACACGTCTCCCCTACTAAACACACCCAGTGGTAACACACGTCTCCCCTACTAAACACACCCAGTGGTAACACACGTCTCCCCTACTAAACACACCCAGTGGTAACACACGTCTCCCCCCCACACCCAGTGGTAACACACGTCTCCCCTACTAAACACACCCAGTGGTAACACACGTCTCCCCTACTAAACACACCCAGTGGTAACACACGTCTCCCCTACTAAACACACCCAGTGGTAACACACGTCTCCCCTACTAAACACACCCAGTGGTAACACACGTCTCCCCTACTAAACACACCCAGTGGTAACACACGTCTCCCCTACTAAACACACCCAGTGGTAACACACGTCTCCCCTACTAAACACACCCAGTGGTAACACACGTCTCCCCTACTAAACACACCCAGTGGTAACACACGTCTCCCCTACTAAACACACCCAGTGGTAACACACGTCTCCCTACTAAACACACCCAGTGGTAACACACGTCTCCCTACTAAACACACCCAGTGGTAACACACGTCTCCCCTACTAAACACACCCAGTGGTAACACACGTCTCCCCTACTAAACACACCCAGTGGTAACACACGTCTCCCTACTAACACACCCAGTGGTAACACACGTCTCCCCTACTAAACACACCCAGTGGTAACACACGTCTCCCCTACTAAACACACCCAGTGGTAACACACGTCTCCCCTACTAAACACACCCAGTGGTAACACACGTCTCCCCTACTAAACACACCCAGTGGTAACACACGTCTCCCCTACTAAACACACCCAGTGGTAACACACGTCTCCCCTACTAAACACACCCAGTGGTAACACACGTCTCCCCTACTAAACACACCCAGTGGTAACACACGTCTCCCCTACTAAACACACCCAGTGGTAACACACGTCTCCCCCTAAACACACCCAGTGGTAAACACACCCAGTGGTAACACACGTCTCCCCTACTAAACACACCCAGTGGTAACACACGTCTCCCCTACTAAACACACCCAGTGGTAACACACGTCTCCCTACTAAACACACCCAGTGGTAACACACGTCTCCCCTACTAAACACACCCAGTGGTAACACACGTCTCCCCTACTAAACACACCCAGTGGTAACACACGTCTCCCCTACTAAACACACCCAGTGGTAACACACGTCTCCCCTACTAAACACACCCAGTGGTAACACACGTCTCCCTACTAAACACACCCAGTGGTAACACACGTCTCCCCTACTAAACACACCCAGTGGTAACACACGTCTCCCTACTAAACACACCCAGTGGTAACACACGTCTCCCCTACTAAACACACCCAGTGGTAACACACGTCTCTCCCTAAACACACCCAGTGGTAACACACGTCTCCCTACTAAACACACCCAGTGGTAACACACTACCTCCCCTACTAAACACACCCAGTGGTAACACACGTCTCCCCTACTAAACACACCCAGTGGTAACACACGTCTCCCCTACTAAACACACCCAGTGGTAACACACGTCTCCCCTACTAAACACACCCAGTGGTAACACACGTCTCCCTACTAAACACACCCAGTGGTAACACACGTCTCCCCTACTAAACACACCCAGTGGTAACACACGTCTCCCCTACTAAACACACCCAGTGGTAACACACGTCTCCCCTACTAAACACACCCAGTGGTAACACACGTCTCCCCTACTAAACACACCCAGTGGTAACACACGTCTCCCCTACTAAACACACCCAGTGGTAACACACGTCTCCCTACTAAACACACCCAGTGGTAACACACGTCTCCCCCCACACCCAGTGGTAAACACACCCAGTGGTAACACACGTCTCCCCTACTAAACACACCCAGTGGTAACACACGTCTCCCCTACTAAACACACCCAGTGGTAACACACGTCTCCCCTACTAAACACACCCAGTGGTAACACACGTCTCCCCTACTAAACACACCCAGTGGTAACACACGTCTCCCCTACTAAACACACCCAGTGGTAACACACGTCTCCCCTACTAAACACACCCAGTGGTAACACACGTCTCCCCTACTAAACACACCCAGTGGTAACACACGTCTCCCCTACTAAACACACCCAGTGGTAACACACGTCTCCCCTACTAAACACACCCAGTGGTAACACACGTCTCCCCTACTAAACACACCCAGTGGTAACACACGTCTCCCCTACTAAACACACCCAGTGGTAACACACGTCTCCCCTACTAAACACACCCAGTGGTAACACACGTCTCCCCTACTAAACACACCCAGTGGTAACACACGTCTCCCCTACTAAACACACCCAGTGGTAACACACGTCTCCCCTACTAAACACACCCAGTGGTAACACACGTCTCCCCTACTAAACACACCCAGTGGTAACACACCCAGTGGTAACACACGTCTCCCCTACTAAACACACCCAGTGGTAACACACGTCTCCCCTACTAAACACACCCAGTGGTAACACACGTCTCCCCTACTAAACACACCCAGTGGTAACACACGTCTCCCCACACCCAGTGGTAACACACGTCTCCCCTACTAAACACACCCAGTGGTAACACACGTCTCCCCTTCTAAACACACCCAGTGGTAACACACGTCTCCCCTACTAAACACACCCAGTGGTAACACACGTCTCCCCTACTAAACACACCCAGTGGTAACACACGTCTCCCCTACTAAACACACCCAGTGGTAACACACGTCTCCCTACTAAACACACCCAGTGGTAACACACGTCTCCCCTACTAAACACACCCAGTGGTAACACACGTCTCCCCTACTAAACACACCCAGTGGTAACACACGTCTCCCCTACTAAACACACCCAGTGGTAACACACGTCTCCCCTACTAAACACACCCAGTGGTAACACACGTCTCCCCTACTAAACACACCCAGTGGTAACACACGTCTCCCCTACTAAACACACCCAGTGGTAACACACGTCTCCCCTACTAAACACACCCAGTGGTAACACACGTCTCCCCTACTAAACACACCCAGTGGTAACACACGTCTCCCCTACTAAACACACCCAGTGGTAACACACGTCTCCCCTACTAAACACACCCAGTGGTAACACACGTCTCCCCTACTAAACACACCCAGTGGTAACACACGTCTCCCCTACTAAACACACCCAGTGGTAACACACGTCTCCCTACTAAACACACCCAGTGGTAACACACGTCTCCCCTACTAAACACACCCAGTGGTAACACACGTCTCCCCTACTAAACACCCAGTGGTAACACACGTCTCCCTACTAAACACCCAGTGGTAACACACGTCTCCCCTACTAAACACACCCAGTGGTAACACACGTCTCCCCTACTAAACACACCCAGTGGTAACACACGTCTCCCCTACTAAACACACCCAGTGGTAACACACGTCTCCCCTACTAAACACACCCAGTGGTAACACACGTCTCCCCTACTAAACACACCCAGTGGTAACACACGTCTCCCTACTAAACACACCCAGTGGTAACACACGTCTCCCCTACTAAACACACCCAGTGGTAACACACGTCTCCCCCCTACTAAACACACCCAGTGGTAACACACGTCTCCCCTACTAAACACACCCAGTGGTAACACACGTCTCCCCTACTAAACACACCCAGTGGTAACACACGTCTCCCCTACTAAACACACCCAGTGGTAACACACGTCTCCCCTACTAAACACACCCAGTGGTAACACACGTCTCCCCTACTAAACACACCCAGTGGTAACACACGTCTCCCCTACTAAACACACCCAGTGGTAACACACGTCTCCCCTACTAAACACACCCAGTGGTAACACACGTCTCCCCTACTAAAAACACACCCAGTGGTAACACACGTCTCCCCTACTAAACACACCCAGTGGTAACACACGTCTCCCCTACTAAACACACCCAGTGGTAACACACGTCTCCCCTACTAAACACACCCAGTGGTAACACACGTCTCCCCTACTAAACACACCCAGTGGTAACACACGTCTCCCCTACTAAACACACCCAGTGGTAACACACGTCTCCCCTACTAAACACACCCAGTGGTAACACACGTCTCCCCTACTAAACACACCCAGTGGTAACACACGTCTCCCCTACTAAACACACCCAGTGGTAACACACGTCTCCCCTACTAAACACACCCAGTGGTAACACACGTCTCCCCTACTAAACACACCCAGTGGTAACACACGTCTCCCCTACTAAACACACCCAGTGGTAACACACGTCTCCCCTACTAAACACACCCAGTGGTAACACACGTCTCCCCACACCCAGTGGTAACACACGTCTCCCCTACTAAACACACCCAGTGGTAACACACCCTCCCTACTAAACACACCCAGTGGTAACACACGTCTCCCCTACTAAACACACCCAGTGGTAACACACGTCTCCCCCCACAGTAAACACTAAACCCAGTGGTAACACACGTCTCCCCTACTAAACACACCCAGTGGTAACACACGTCTCCCCTACACCCAGTGGTAACACACGTCTCCCCTACTAAACACACCCAGTGGTAACACACGTCTCCCCTACTAAACACACCCAGTGGTAACACACGTCTCCCCTACTAAACACACCCAGTGGTAACACACGTCTCCCCTACTAAACACACCCAGTGGTAACACACGTCTCCCCTACTAAACACACCCAGTGGTAACACACGTCTCCCCTACTAAACACACCCAGTGGTAACACACGTCTCCCCTACTAAACACACCCAGTGGTAACACACGTCTCCCTACTAAACACACCCAGTGGTAACACACGTCTCCCCTACTAAACACACCCAGTGGTAACACACGTCTCCCCTACTAAACACACCCAGTGGTAACACACGTCTCCCCTACTAAACACACCCAGTGGTAACACACGTCTCCCCTACTAAACACACCCAGTGGTAACACACGTCTCCCCTACTAAACACACCCAGTGGTAACACACGTCTCCCCTACTAAACACACCCAGTGGTAACACACGTCTCCCCTACTAAACACACCCAGTGGTAACACACGTCTCCCCTACTAAACACACCCAGTGGTAACACACGTCTCCCCTACTAAACACACCCAGTGGTAACACACGTCTCCCCTACTAAACACACCCAGTGGTAACACACGTCTCCCTACTAAACACACCCAGTGGTAACACACGTCTCCCCTACTAAACACACCCAGTGGTAACACACGTCTCCCCTACTAAACACACCCAGTGGTAACACACGTCTCCCCTACTAAACACACCCAGTGGTAACACACGTCTCCCCACACACCCAGTGGTAACACACGTCTCCCTACTAAACACACCCAGTGGTAACACACAGTGGTCGTCTCCCCTACTAAACACACCCAGTGGTAACACACGTCTCCCCTACTAAACACACCCAGTGGTAACACACGTCTCCCCTACTAAACACACCCAGTGGTAACACACGTCTCCCCTACTAAACACACCCAGTGGTAACACACGTCTCCCCTACTAAACACACCCAGTGGTAACACACGTCTCCCCTACTAAACACACCCAGTGGTAACACACGTCTCCCCTACTAAACACACCCAGTGGTAACACACGTCTCCCCTACTAAACACACCCAGTGGTAACACACGTCTCCCCTACCTACCCAGTAAACACACCCAGTGGTAACACACGTCTCCCCTACTAAACACACCCAGTGGTAACACACGTCTCCCCTACTAAACACACCCAGTGGTAACACACGTCTCCCCTACTAAACACACCCAGTGGTAACACACGTCTCCTAAACACACCCAGTGGTAACACACGTCTCTCCCTACTAAACACACCCAGTGGTAACACACGTCTCCCCTACTAAACACACCCAGTGGTAACACACGTCTCCCCTACTAAACACACCCAGTGGTAACACACGTCTCCCCTACTAAACACACCCAGTGGTAACACACGTCTCCTACTAAACACACCCAGTGGTAACACACGTCTCCCCTACTAAACACACCCAGTGGTAACACACGTCTCCCCTACTAAACACACCCAGTGGTAACACACGTCTCCCCTACTAAACACACCCAGTGGTAACACACGTCTCCCCTACTAAACACACCCAGTGGTAACACACGTCTCCCCTACTAAACACACCCAGTGGTAACACACGTCTCCCTACTAAACACACCCAGTGGTAACACACGTCTCCCCTACTAAACACACCCAGTGGTAACACACGTCTCCCCTACTAAACACACCCAGTGGTAACACACGTCTCCCCTACTAAACACACCCAGTGGTAACACACGTCTCCCCTACTAAACACACCCAGTGGTAACACACGTCTCCCCTACTAAACACACCCAGTGGTAACACACGTCTCCCCTACTAAACACACCCAGTGGTAACACACGTCTCCCCTACTAAACACACCCAGTGGTAACACACGTCTCCCCTACTAAACACACCCAGTGGTAACACACGTCTCCCCTACTAAACACACCCAGTGGTAACACACGTCTCCCCTACTAAACACACCCAGTGGTAACACACGTCTCCCCTACTAAACACACCCAGTGGTAACACACGTCTCCCCTACTAAACACACCCAGTGGTAACACACGTCTCCCCTACTAAACACACCCAGTGGTAACACGTCTCCCACTAAACACACCCAGTGGTAACACACGTCTCCCCTACTAAACACACCCAGTGGTAACACACGTCTCCCCTACTAAACACACCCAGTGGTAACACACGTCTCCCCTACTAAACACACCCAGTGGTAACACACGTCTCCCCTACTAAACACACCCAGTGGTAACACACGTCTCCCCTACTAAACACACCCAGTGGTAACACACGTCTCCCCTACTAAACACACCCAGTGGTAACACACGTCTCCCCTACTAAACACACCCAGTGGTAACACACGTCTCCCCTACTAAACACACCCAGTGGTAACACACGTCTCCCCTACTAAACACACCCAGTGGTAACACACGTCTCCCCTACTAAACACACCCAGTGGTAACACACGTCTCTCCCCTACTAAACACACCCAGTGGTAACACACGTCTCCCCTACTAAACACACCCAGTGGTAACACACGTCTCCCCTACTAAACACACCCAGTGGTAACACACGTCTCCCCTACTAAAACACACCCAGTGGTAACACACGTCTCCCCTACTAAACACACCCAGTGGTAACACACGTCTCCCCTACTAAACACACCCAGTGGTAACACACGTCTCCCCTACTAAACACACCCAGTGGTAACACACGTCTCCCCTACTAAACACACCCAGTGGTAACACACGTCTCCCTACTAAACACACCCAGTGGTAACACACGTCTCCCCTACTAAACACACCCAGTGGTAACACACGTCTCCCCTACTAAACACACCCAGTGGTAACACACGTCTCCCCTACTAAACACACCCAGTGGTAACACACGTCTCCCCTACTAAACACACCCAGTGGTAACACACGTCTCCCCTACTAAACACACCCAGTGGTAACACACCCAGTGGTCTCCCCTACTAAACACACCCAGTGGTAACACACGTCTCCCCTACTAAACACACCCAGTGGTAACACACGTCTCCCCTACTAAACACACCCAGTGGTAACACACGTCTCCCCCCACACCCAGTGGTAACACACGTCTCCCCTACTAAACACACCCAGTGGTAACACACGTCTCCCCTACTAAACACACCCAGTGGTAACACACGTCTCCCCTACTAAACACACCCAGTGGTAACACACGTCTCCCCTACTAAACACACCCAGTGGTAACACACGTCACCCCTACTAAACACACCCAGTGGTAACACACGTCTCCCCTTCTAAACACACCCAGTGGTAACACACGTCTCCCCTTCTAAACACACCCAGTGGTAACACACGTCTCCCCTTCTAAACACACCCAGTGGTAACACACGTCACCCATACTAAACACACCCAGTGGTAACACACGTCTCCCCACACCCAGTGGTAACACACGTCTCCCCTACTAAACACACCCAGTGGTAACACACGTCTCCCCTACTAAACACACCCAGTGGTAACACACGTCTCCCCTACTAAACACACCCAGTGGTAACACACGTCTCCCCTACTAAACACACCCAGTGGTAACACACGTCTCCCCTACTAAACACACCCAGTGGTAACACACGTCTCCCCTACTAAACACACCCAGTGGTAACACACGTCTCCCCTACTAAACACACCCAGTGGTAACACACGTCTCCCTACTAAACACACCCAGTGGTAACACACGTCTCCCCTACTAAACACACCCAGTGGTAAACACACCCAGTGGTAACACCTCTCCCCTACTAAACACACCCAGTGGTAACACACGTCTCCCCTACTAAACACACCCAGTGGTAACACACGTCTCCCCTACTAAACACACCCAGTGGTAACACACTCTCCCCTACTAAACACACCCAGTGGTAACACACGTCTCCCCTACTAAACACACCCAGTGGTAACACACGTCTCCCTACTAAACACACCCAGTGGTAACACACGTCTCCCCTACTAAACACACCCAGTGGTAACACACGTCTCCCCTACTAAACACACCCAGTGGTAACACACGTCTCCCCTACTAAACACACCCAGTGGTAACACACGTCTCTCCCCTACTAAACACACCCAGTGGTAACACACGTCTCCCCTACTAAACACACCCAGTGGTAACACACGTCTCCCCTACTAAACACACCCAGTGGTAACACACGTCTCCCCTACTAAACACACCCAGTGGTAACACACGTCTCTCCTACTAAACACACCCAGTGGTAACACACGTCTCCCCTACTAAACACACCCAGTGGTAACACACGTCTCCCCTACTAAACACACCCAGTGGTAACACACGTCCCCTACTAAACACACCCAGTGGTAACACACGTCTCCCCTACTAAACACACCCAGTGGTAACACACGTCTCCCCTACTAAACACACCCAGTGGTAACACACGTCTCCCCTACTAAACACACCCAGTGGTAACACACGTCTCCCCTACTAAACACACCCAGTGGTAACACACGTCTCCCCTACTAAACACACCCAGTGGTAACACACGTCTCCCCTACTAAACACACCCAGTGGTAACACACGTCTCCCCTACTAAACACACCCAGTGGTAACACACGTCTCCCCTACTAAACACACCCAGTGGTAACACACGTCTCCCCTACTAAACACACCCAGTGGTAACACACGTCTCCCCTACTAAACACACCCAGTGGTAACACACGTCTCCCCTACTAAACACACCCAGTGGTAACACACGTCTCCCCTACTAAACACACCCAGTGGTAACACACGTCTCCCCTACTAAACACACCCAGTGGTAACACACGTCTCCCCTACTAAACACACCCAGTGGTAACACACGTCTCCCCTACTAAACACACCCAGTGGTAACACACGTCTCCCTACTAAACACACCCAGTGGTAACACACGTCTCCCCTACTAAACACACCCAGTGGTAACACACGTCTCCCCTACTAAACACACCCAGTGGTAACACACGTCTCCCCTACTAAACACACCCAGTGGTAACACACGTCTCCCCTACTAAACACACCCAGTGGTAACACACGTCTCCCCTACTAAACACACCCAGTGGTAACACGTCTCCCTACTAAACACACCCAGTGGTAACACACCCAGTGGTCTCCCTACTAAACACACCCAGTGGTAACACACGTCTCCCCTACTAAACACACCCAGTGGTAACACACGTCTCCCCTACTAAACACACCCAGTGGTAACACACGTCTCCCCTACTAAACACACCCAGTGGTACCACACGTCTCCCCTTCTAAACACACCCAGTGGTAACACACGTCTCCCCTACTAAACACACCCAGTGGTAACACACGTCTCCCCTACTAAACACACCCAGTGGTAACACACGTCTCCCCTACTAAACACACCAAGTGGTAACACACGTCTCCCCTTCTAAACTCACCCAGTGGTAACACACGTCTCCCCTACTAAACACACCCAGTGGTAACACACATCTCCCCTTCTAAACACACCCAGTGGTAACACACCCAGTGGTAACACACGTCTCCCCTACTAAACACACCCAGTGGTAACACACGTCTCCCCTACTAAACACACCCAGTGGTAACACACGTCTCCCCTACTAAACACACCCAGTGGTAACACACGTCTCCCCTACTAAACACACCCAGTGGTAACACACGTCTCCCCTACTAAACACACCCAGTGGTAACACACGTCTCCCCTACTAAACACACCCAGTGGTAACACACGTCTCCCCTACTAAACACACCCAGTGGTAACACACGTCTCCCCTACTAAACACACCCAGTGGTAACACACGTCTCCCCTACTAAACACACCCAGTGGTAACACACGTCTCCCTACTAAACACACCCAGTGGTAACACACGTCTCCCCTACTAAACACACCCAGTGGTAACACACGTCTCCCCTACTAAACACACCCAGTGGTAACACACGTCTCCCCCACACCCAGTGGTAACACACGTCTCCCCTACTAAACACACCCAGTGGTAACACACCCAGTGGTAACACACGTCTCCCTACTAAACACACCCAGTGGTAACACACGTCTCCCCTACTAAACACACCCAGTGGTAACACACGTCTCCCCTACTAAACACACCCAGTGGTAACACACGTCTCCCCTACTAAACACACCCAGTGGTAACACACGTCTCCCCTACTAAACACACCCAGTGGTAACACACGTCTCCCCTACTAAACACACCCAGTGGTAACACACGTCTCCCCTACTAAACACACCCAGTGGTAACACACGTCTCCCCTACTAAACACACCCAGTGGTAACACACGTCTCCCCTACTAAACACACCCAGTGGTAACACACGTCTCCCCTACTAAACACACCCAGTGGTAACACACGTCTCCCCTACTAAACACACCCAGTGGTAACACACGTCTCCCCTACTAAACACACCCAGTGGTAACACACGTCTCCCCTAAACACCCAGTGGTAACACACGTCTCCCCTACTAAACACACCCAGTGGTAACACACGTCTCCCTACTAAACACACCCAGTGGTAACACACGTCTCCCCTACTAAACACACCCAGTGGTAACACACGTCTCCCCTACTAAACACACCCAGTGGTAACACACGTCTCCCCTACTAAACACACCCAGTGGTAACACACGTCTCCCCTACTAAACACACCCAGTGGTAACACACGTCTCCCCTACTAAACACACCCAGTGGTAACACACGTCTCCCCTACTAAACACACCCAGTGGTAACACACGTCTCCCCTACTAAACACACCCAGTGGTAACACACGTCTCCCCTACTAAACACACCCAGTGGTAACACACGTCTCCCCTACTAAACACACCCAGTGGTAACACACGTCTCCCCTACTAAACACACCCAGTGGTAACACACGTCTCCCCTACTAAACACACCCAGTGGTAACACACGTCTCCCCTAAACTAAACACACCCAGTGGTAACACACGTCTCCCTACTAAACACACCCAGTGGTAACACACGTCTCCCCTACTAAACACACCCAGTGGTAACACACGTCTCCCCTACTAAACACACCCAGTGGTAACACACGTCTCCCCTACTAAACACACCCAGTGGTAACACACGTCTCCCCTACTAAACACACCCAGTGGTAACACACGTCTCCCCTACTAAACACACCCAGTGGTAACACACGTCTCCCCTACTAAACACACCCAGTGGTAACACACGTCTCCCCTACTAAACACACCCAGTGGTACGTCTCTCCCTAAACACACCCAGTGGTAACACACGTCTCCCCTACTAAACACACCCAGTGGTAACACACGTCTCCCCTACTAAACACACCCAGTGGTAACACACGTCTCCCCTACTAAACACACCCAGTGGTAACACACGTCTCCCCTACTAAACACACCCAGTGGTAACACCGTCTCCCCTACTAAACACACCCAGTGGTAACACACGTCTCCCCTACTAAACACACCCAGTGGTAACACACGTCTCCCCTACTAAACACACCCAGTGGTAACACCGTCTCCCCTACTAAACACACCCAGTGGTAACACACGTCTCCCCTACTAAACACACCCAGTGGTAACACACGTCTCCCCTACTAAACACACCCAGTGGTAACACACGTCTCCCCTACTAAACACACCCAGTGGTAACACACGTCTCCCCTACTAAACACACCCAGTGGTAACACACGTCTCCCCTACTAAACACACCCAGTGGTAACACACGTCTCCCCTACTAAACACACCCAGTGGTAACACACGTCTCCCTACTAAACACACCCAGTGGTAACACACGTCTCCCCTACTAAACACACCCAGTGGTAACACACGTCTCCCCTACTAAACACACCCAGTGGTAACACACGTCTCCCCTACTAAACACACCCAGTGGTAACACACGTCTCCCCTACTAAACACACCCAGTGGTAACACACGTCTCCCCTACTAAACACACCCAGTGGTAACACACGTCTCCCCTACTAAACACACCCAGTGGTAACACACGTCTCCCTACCCCACACCCAGTGGTAACACACGTCTCCCCTACTAAACACACCCAGTGGTAACACACGTCTCCCCTACTAAACACACCCAGTGGTAACACACGTCTCCCCTACTAAACACACCCAGTGGTAACACACGTCTCCCCTACCCACACCCAGTGGTAACACACGTCTCCCCTACTAAACACACCCAGTGGTAACACACGTCTAACCCTACTAAACACACCCAGTGGTAACACACGTCTCCCCTACTAAACACACCCAGTGGTAACACACGTCTCCCTACTAAACACACCCAGTGGTAAACACGTCTCCCCTACTAAACACACCCAGTGGTAACACACGTCTCCCCTACTAAACACACCCAGTGGTAACACACGTCTCCCCTACTAAACACACCCAGTGGTAACACACGTCTCCCCTACTAAACACACCCAGTGGTAACACACGTCTCCCCTACTAAACACACCCAGTGGTAACACACGTCTCCCCTACTAAACACACCCAGTGGTAACACACGTCTCCCCTACTAAACACACCCAGTGGTAACACACGTCTCCCCTACTAAACACACCCAGTGGTAACACACGTCTCCCCTACTAAACACACCCAGTGGTAACACACGTCTCCCCTACTAAACACCCCAGTGGTAAACACACCCAGTGGTAACACACGTCTCCCCTACTAAACACACCCAGTGGTAACACACGTCTCCCCTACTAAACACACCCAGTGGTAACACACGTCTCCCCTACTAAACACACCCAGTGGTAACAACGTCTCCCCTACTAAACACACCCAGTGGTAACACACGTCTCCCCTACTAAACACACCCAGTGGTAACACACGTCTCCCCTACACCCAAACACACCCAGTGGTAACACACGTCTCCCTACTAAACACACCCAGTGGTAACACACGTCTCCCCTACTAAACACACCCAGTGGTAACACACGTCTCCCCTACTAAACACACCCAGTGGTAACACACGTCTCCCCTACTAAACACACCCAGTGGTAACACACGTCTCCCCTACTAAACACACCCAGTGGTAACACACGTCTCCCCTACTAAACACACCCAGTGGTAACACACGTCTCCCCTACTAAACACACCCAGTGGTAACACACGTCTCCCCTACTAAACACACCCAGTGGTAACACACGTCTCCCCTACTAAACACACCCAGTGGTAACACACGTCTCCCCTACTAAACACACCCAGTGGTAACACACGTCTCCCCTACTAAACACACCCAGTGGTAACACACGTCTCCCCTACTAAACACACCCAGTGGTAACACACGTCTCCCTACTAAACACCCAGTGGTAACACACGTCTCCCCTACTAAACACACCCAGTGGTAACACACGTCTCCCCTACTAAACACACCCAGTGGTAACACACGTCTCCCCTACTAAACACACCCAGTGGTAACACACGTCTCCCCACACCCAGTGGTAACACACGTCTCCCCTACTAAACACACCCAGTGGTAACACACGTCTCCCTACTAAACACACCCAGTGGTAACACACGTCTCCCCTACTAAACACACCCAGTGGTAACACACGTCTCCCCTACTAAACACACCCAGTGGTAACACACGTCTCCCCTACTAAACACACCCAGTGGTAACACACGTCTCCCCTACTAAACACACCCAGTGGTAACACACGTCTCCCCTACTAAACACACCCAGTGGTAACACACGTCTCCCCTACTAAACACACCCAGTGGTAACACACGTCTCCCTACTAAACACACCCAGTGGTAACACACGTCTCCCCTACTAAACACACCCAGTGGTAACACACGTCTCCCCTACTAAACACACCCAGTGGTAACACACGTCTCCCCTACTAAACACACCCAGTGGTAACACACGTCTCCCCTACTAAACACACCCAGTGGTAACACACGTCTCCCCTACTAAACACACCCAGTGGTAACACACGTCTCCCCTACTAAACACACCCAGTGGTAACACACGTCTCCCCTACTAAACACACCCAGTGGTAACACACGTCTCCCCTACTAAACACACCCAGTGGTAACACACGTCTCCCCTACTAAACACACCCAGTGGTAACACACGTCTCCCCTACTAAACACACCCAGTGGTAACACACGTCTCCCCTACTAAACACACCCAGTGGTAACACACGTCTCCCCTACTAAACACACCCAGTGGTAACACACGTCTCCCCTACTAAACACACCCAGTGGTAACACACGTCTCCCCTACTAAACACACCCAGTGGTAACACACGTCTCCCCTACTAAACACACCCAGTGGTAACACACGTCTCCCCTACTAAACACACCCAGTGGTAACACACGTCTCCCCTACTAAACACACCCAGTGGTAACACACGTCTCCCCACACCCAGTGGTAACACACGTCTCCCCTACTAAACACACCCAGTGGTAACACACGTCTCCCCTACTAAACTCACCCAGTGGTAACACACGTCTCCCCACACCCAGTGGTAACACACGTCTCCCCTACTAAACACACCCAGTGGTAACACACGTCTCCCCTACTAAACACACCCAGTGGTAACACATGTCTCCCCTACTAAACACACCCAGTGGTAACACACGTCTCTCCCCACACCCAGTGGTAACACACGTCTCCCCTACTAAACACACCCAGTGGTAACACACCCAGTGGTAAACACGTCCCTACTAAACACACCCAGTGGTAACACACGTCTCCCCTACTAAACACACCCAGTGGTAACACACGTCTCCCCTACTAAACACACCCAGTGGTAACACACGTCTCCCCCCTAAACACACCCAGTGGTAACACACGTCTCCCCTACTAAAAACACACCCAGTGGTAACACACGTCTCCCCTACTAAACACACCCAGTGGTAACACACGTCTCCCCTACTAAACACACCCAGTGGTAACACACGTCTCCCCTACTAAACACACCCAGTGGTAACACACGTCTCCCCTACTAAACACACCCAGTGGTAACACACGTCTCCCCTACTAAACACACCCAGTGGTAACACACGTCTCCCCTACTAAACACACCCAGTGGTAACACACGTCTCCCCTACTAAACACACCCAGTGGTAACACACTAAACACACCCAGTGGT
Source organism: Oncorhynchus tshawytscha (assembly GCF_018296145.1). Classification (NCBI taxonomy): domain Eukaryota; kingdom Metazoa; phylum Chordata; class Actinopteri; order Salmoniformes; family Salmonidae; genus Oncorhynchus; species Oncorhynchus tshawytscha. The sequence continues at coordinate 91,173,729 of NC_056436.1, read as the reverse complement.
AACACACGTCTCCCCTACTAAACACACCCAGTGGTAACACACGTCTCCCCTACTAAACACACCCAGTGGTAACACACGTCTCCCCTACTAAACACACCCAGTGGTAACACACGTCTCCCCTACTAAACACACCCAGTGGTAACACACGTCTCCCCTACTAAACACACCCAGTGGTAACACACGTCCCCTACTAAACACACCCAGTGGTAACACACGTCTCCCCTACTAAACACACCCAGTGGTAACACACGTCTCCCCTACTAAACACACCCAGTGGTAACACACGTCTCCCCTACTAAACACACCCAGTGGTAACACACGTCTCCCCTACTAAACACACCCAGTGGTAACACACGTCTCCCTACTAAACACACCCAGTGGTAACACACGTCTCCCCTACTAAACACACCCAGTGGTAACACACGTCTCCCCTACTAAACACACCAAGTGGTAACACACGTCTCCCCTTCTAAACTCACCCAGTGGTAACACACGTCTCCCCTACTAAACACACCCAGTGGTAACACACATCTCCCCTTCTAAACACACCCAGTGGTAACACACCCAGTGGTAACACACGTCTCCCCACACCCAGTGGTAACACACGTCTCCCCTACTAAACACACCCAGTGGTAACACACGTCTCCCCTACTAAACACACCCAGTGGTAACACACGTCTCCCCTACTAAACACACCCAGTGGTAACACACGTCTCCCCTACTAAACACACCCAGTGGTAACACACGTCTCCCCTACTAAACACACCCAGTGGTAACACACGTCTCCCCTACTAAACACACCCAGTGGTAACACACGTCTCCCCTACTAAACACACCCAGTGGTAACACACGTCTCCCCTACTAAACACACCCAGTGGTAACACACGTCTCCCCTACTAAACACACCCAGTGGTAACACACGTCTCCCTCCCTAAACACACCCAGTGGTAACACACGTCTCCCCTACTAAACACACCCAGTGGTAACACACGTCTCCCCTACTAAACACACCCAGTGGTAACACACGTCTCCCCTACTAAACACACCCAGTGGTAACACACGTCTCCCCTACTAAACACACCCAGTGGTAACACACGTCTCCCCTACTAAACACACCCAGTGGTAACACCCAGTGGTCACACCCTACTAAACACACCCAGTGGTAACACACGTCTCCCCTACTAAACACACCCAGTGGTAACACACGTCTCCCCTACTAAACACACCCAGTGGTAACACACGTCTCCCCTACTAAACACACCCAGTGGTAACACACGTCTCCCCTACTAAACACACCCAGTGGTAACACACGTCTCCCCTACTAAACACACCCAGTGGTAACACACGTCTCCCCTACTAAACACACCCAGTGGTAACACACGTCTCCCCTACTAAACACACCCAGTGGTAACACACGTCTCCCCTACTAAACACACCCAGTGGTAACACACGTCTCCCCTACTAAACACACCCAGTGGTAACACACGTCTCCCCTACTAAACACACCCAGTGGTAACACACGTCTCCCCTACTAAACACACCCAGTGGTAACACCAGTGGTAACACACGTCTCCCCTACTAAACACACCCAGTGGTAACACACGTCTCCCCTACTAAACACACCCAGTGGTAACACACGTCTCCCCTACTAAACACACCCAGTGGTAACACACGTCTCACCGTCTCCCCTACTAAACACACCCAGTGGTAACACACGTCTCCCCTACTAAACACACCCAGTGGTAACACACGTCTCCCCTACTAAACACACCCAGTGGTAACACACGTCTCCCCTACTAAACACACCCAGTGGTAACACACGTCTCCCCTACTAAACACACCCAGTGGTAACACACGTCTCCCCTACTAAACACACCCAGTGGTAACACACGTCTCCCCTACTAAACACACCCAGTGGTAACACACGTCTCCCCTACTAAACACACCCAGTGGTAACACACGTCTCCCCTACTAAACACACCCAGTGGTAACACACGTCTCCCTACTAAACACACCCAGTGGTAACACACGTCTCCCCTACTAAACACACCCAGTGGTAACACACGTCTCCCCTACTAAACACACCCAGTGGTAACACACGTCTCCCCTACTAAACACACCCAGTGGTAACACACGTCTCCCCTACTAAACACACCCAGTGGTAACACACGTCTCCCCTACTAAACACACCCAGTGGTAACACACGTCTCCCCTACTAAACACACCCAGTGGTAACACACGTCTCCCCTACTAAACACACCCAGTGGTAACACACGTCTCCCCTACTAAACACACCCAGTGGTAACACACGTCTCCCCTACTAAACACACCCAGTGGTAACACACGTCTCCCCTACTAAACACACCCAGTGGTAACACACGCCTCCCCTACTAAACACACCCAGTGGTAACACACGTCTCCCCTACTAAACACACCCAGTGGTAACACACGTCTCCCCTACTAAACACACCCAGTGGTAACACACGTCTCCCCTACTAAACACACCCAGTGGTAACACACGTCTCCCCACACCCAGTGGTAACACACGTCTCCCCTACTAAACACACCCAGTGGTAACACACGTCTCCCCTACTAAACACACCCAGTGGTAACACACGTCTCCCCTACTAAACACACCCAGTGGTAACACACGTCTCCCCACACCCAGTGGTAACACACGTCTCCCTACTAAACACACCCAGTGGTAACACACCCAGTGGTAACACACGTCTCCCCTACTAAACTCACCCAGTGGTAACACATGTCTCCCCTACTAAACACACCCAGTGGTAACACACGTCTCCCCTTCTAAACACACCCAGTGGTAACACACGTCTGCCCTACTAAACACACCCAGTGGTAACACGTCTCCCCTACTAAACACACCCAGTGGTAACACACGTCTCCCCTTCTAAACACACCCAGTGGTAACACACGTCTCCCCTACTAAACACACCCAGTGGTAACACACGTCTCCCCTACTAAACACACCCAGTGGTAACACACGTCTCCCCTACTAAACACACCCAGTGGTAACACACGTCTCCCCTACTAAACACACCCAGTGGTAACACTCTCCCCTACTAAACACACCCAGTGGTAACACACGTCTCCCCTACTAAACACACCCAGTGGTAACACACGTCTCCCCTACTAAACACACCCAGTGGTAACACACGTCTCCCCTACTAAACACACCCAGTGGTAACACACGTCTCCCCTACTAAACACACCCAGTGGTAACACACGTCTCCCCTACTAAACACACCCAGTGGTAACACACGTCTCCCCTACTAAACACACCCAGTGGTAACACACGTCTCCCCCACACCCAGTGGTAACACACGTCTCCCCTACTAAACACACCCAGTGGTAACACACCCAGTGGTAACACACGTCTCCCCTACTAAACACACCCAGTGGTAACACACGTCTCCCCTACTAAACACACCCAGTGGTAACACACGTCTCCCCTACTAAACACACCCAGTGGTAACACACGTCTCCGTCTCCCCACACCCAGTGGTAACACACGTCTCCCCTACTAAACACACCCAGTGGTAACACACGTCTCCCCTACTAAACACACCCAGTGGTAACACACGTCTCCCCTACTAAACACACCCAGTGGTAACACACGTCTCCCCTACTAAACACACCCAGTGGTAACACACGTCTCCCCTACTAAACACACCCAGTGGTAACACACGTCTCCCCTACTAAACACACCCAGTGGTAACACACGTCTCCCCTACTAAACACACCCAGTGGTAACACACGTCTCCCCTACTAAACACACCCAGTGGTAACACACGTCTCCCCTACTAAACACACCCAGTGGTCCCCTACTAAACACACCCAGTGGTAACACACCCCTACTAAACACACCCAGTGGTAACACACGTCTCCCTACTAAACACACCCAGTGGTAACACACGTCTCCCCTACTAAACACACCCAGTGGTAACACACGTCTCCCCTACTAAACACACCCAGTGGTAACACACGTCTCCCCTACTAAACACACCCAGTGGTAACACACGTCTCCCCTACTAAACACACCCAGTGGTAACACACGTCTCCCCTACTAAACACACCCAGTGGTAACACACGTCTCCCTACTAAACACACCCAGTGGTAACACACGTCTCCCTACTAAACACACCCAGTGGTAACACACGTCTCCCCTACTAAACACACCCAGTGGTAACACACGTCTCCCCTACTAAACACACCCAGTGGTAACACACGTCTCCCCTACTAAACACACCCAGTGGTAACACACGTCTCCCCTACTAAACACACCCAGTGGTAACACACGTCTCCCCTACTAAACACACCCAGTGGTAACACACGTCTCCCCTACTAAACACACCCAGTGGTAACACACGTCCCTACCCTAGTAAACACACCCAGTGGTAACACACGTCTCCCCTACTAAACACACCCAGTGGTAACACACGTCTCCCCTACTAAACACACCCAGTGGTAACACACGTCTCCCCTACTAAACACACCCAGTGGTAACACACGTCTCCCCTACTAAACACACCCAGTGGTAACACACGTCTCCCCTACTAAACACACCCAGTGGTAACACACGTCTCCCCTACTAAACACACCCAGTGGTAACACACGTCTCCCCTACTAAACACACCCAGTGGTAACACACGTCTCCCCTACTAAACACACCCAGTGGTAACACACGTCTCCCCTAAACACACCCAGTGGTAAACACACCCAGTGGTAACACACGTCTCCCCTACTAAACACCCAGTGGTAACACACGTCTCCCCTACTAAACACACCCAGTGGTAACACACGTCTCCCCTACTAAACACACCCAGTGGTAACACACGTCTCCCTAAACACACCCAGTGGTAACACACGTCTCCCCTACTAAACACACCCAGTGGTAACACACGTCTCCTACTAAACACACCCAGTGGTAACACACGTCTCCCCTACTAAACACACCCAGTGGTAACACACGTCTCCCCTACTAAACACACCCAGTGGTAACACACGTCTCCCCTACTAAACACACCCAGTGGTAAAACACGTCTCCCCTACTAAACACACCCAGTGGTAACACACGTCTCCCCTACTAAACACACCCAGTGGTAACACACGTCTCCCCTACTAAACACACCCAGTGGTAACACACGTCTCCTACTAAACACACCCAGTGGTAACACACGTCTCCCCTACTAAACACACCCAGTGGTAACACACGTCTCCCCTACTAAACACACCCAGTGGTAACACACGTCTCCCCTACTAAACACACCCAGTGGTAACACACGTCTCCCCTACTAAACACACCCAGTGGTAACACACGTCTCCCCTACTAAACACACCCAGTGGTAACACACGTCTCCCCTACTAAACACACCCAGTGGTAACACACGTCTCCCCTACTAAACACACCCAGTGGTAACACACGTCTCCCCTACTAAACACACCCAGTGGTAACACACGTCTCCCCTACTAAACACACCCAGTGGTAACACACGTCTCCCCTACTAAACACACCCAGTGGTAACACACGTCTCCCCTACTAAACACACCCAGTGGTAACACACGTCTCCCCTACTAAACACACCCAGTGGTAACACACGTCTCCCCTACTAAACACACCCAGTGGTAACACACGTCTCCCCTACTAAACACACCCAGTGGTAACACACGTCTCCCCTACTAAACACACCCAGTGGTAACACACGTCTCCCCTACTAAACACACCCAGTGGTAACACACGTCTCCCCTACTAAACACACCCAGTGGTAACACACGTCTCCCCTACTAAACACACCCAGTGGTAACACACGTCTCCCCTACTAAACACACCCAGTGGTAACACACGTCTCCCCTACTAAACACACCCAGTGGTAACACACGTCTCCCCCTACTAAACACACCCAGTGGTAACACACGTCTCCCCTACTAAACACACCCAGTGGTAACACACGTCTCCCCTACTAAACACACCCAGTGGTAACACACCCAGTGGTCACCCTCCCTAAACACACCCAGTGGTAACACACGTCTCCCCTACTAAACACACCCAGTGGTAACACACGTCTCCCCTACTAAACACACCCAGTGGTAACACACGTCTCCCCTACTAAACACACCCAGTGGTAACACACGTCTCCCCCACACCCAGTGGTAACACACGTCTCCCCTACTAAACACACCCAGTGGTAACACACCCAGTGGTAACACACGTCTCCCCTACTAAACACACCCAGTGGTAACACACGTCTCCCCTACTAAACACACCCAGTGGGTCTCCCCTACTAAACACACCCAGTGGTAACACACGTCTCCCCTACTAAACACACCCAGTGGTAACACACGTCTCCCTACTAAACACACCCAGTGGTAACACACGTCTCCCCTACTAAACACACCCAGTGGTAACACACGTCTCCCCTACTAAACACACCCAGTGGTAACACACGTCTCCCCTACTAAACACACCCAGTGGTAACACACGTCTCCCCTACTAAACACACCCAGTGGTAACACACGTCTCCCCTACTAAACACACCCAGTGGTAACACACGTCTCCCCTACTAAACACACCCAGTGGTAACACACGTCTCCCCTACTAAACACACCCAGTGGTAACACACGTCTCCCTACTAAACACACCCAGTGGTAACACACGTCTCCCCTACTAAACACACCCAGTGGTAACACCAGTGGTAACACACGTCTCTCCCCTACTAAACACACCCAGTGGTAACACACGTCTCCCCTACTAAACACACCCAGTGGTAACACACGTCTCCCCTACTAAACACACCCAGTGGTAACACACGTCTCCCCTACTAAACACACCCAGTGGTAACACACGTCTCCCCTACTAAACACACCCAGTGGTAACACACGTCTCCCCTACTAAACACACCCAGTGGTAACACACGTCTCCCCTACTAAACACACCCAGTGGTAACACACGTCTCCCCTACTAAACACACCCAGTGGTAACACACGTCTCCCCTACTAAACACACCCAGTGGTAACACACGTCTCCCCTACTAAACACACCCAGTGGTAACACACGTCTCCCCTACTAAACACACCCAGTGGTAACACACGTCTCCCCTACTAAACACACCCAGTGGTAACACACGTCTCCCCTACTAAACACACCCAGTGGTAACACACGTCTCCCCTACTAAACACACCCAGTGGTAACACACGTCTCCCCTACTAAACACACCCAGTGGTAACACACGTCTCCCCTACTAAACACACCCAGTGGTAACACACGTCTCCCCTACTAAACACACCCAGTGGTAACACACGTCTCCCCTACTAAACACACCCAGTGGTAACACACGTCTCCCCTACTAAACACACCCAGTGGTAACACACGTCTCCCCTACTAAACACACCCAGTGGTAACACACGTCTCCCCTACTAAACACACCCAGTGGTAACACACGTCTCCCCTACTAAACACACCCAGTGGTAACACACGTCTCCCCTACTAAACACACCCAGTGGTAACACACGTCTCCCCTACTAAACACACCCAGTGGTAACACACGTCTCCCCTACTAAACACACCCAGTGGTAACACACGTCTCCCCTACTAAACACACCCAGTGGTAACACACGTCTCCCCTACTAAACACACCCAGTGGTAACACACGTCTCCCCTACTAAACACACCCAGTGGTAACACACGTCTCCCCTACTAAACACACCCAGTGGTAACACACGTCTCCCCTACTAAACACACCCAGTGGTAACACACGTCTCCCCTACTAAACACACCCAGTGGTAACACACGTCTCCCCTACTAAACACACCCAGTGGTAACACACGTCTCCCCTACTAAACACACCCAGTGGTAACACACGTCTCCCCTACTAAACACACCCAGTGGTAACACACGTCTCCCCTACTAAACACACCCAGTGGTAACACACGTCTCCCCTACTAAACACACCCAGTGGTAACACACGTCTCCCCTACTAAACACACCCAGTGGTGGTAACACCCAGTGGTCACCCCTACTAAACACACCCAGTGGTAACACACGTCTCCCCTACTAAACACACCCAGTGGTAACACACGTCTCCCCTACTAAACACACCCAGTGGTAACACACGTCTCCCCTACTAAACACACCCAGTGGTAACACACGTCCCCCTACTAAACACACCCAGTGGTAACACACGTCTCCCCTACTAAACACACCCAGTGGTAACACACGTCTCCCCTACTAAACACACCCAGTGGTAACACACGTCTCCCCTACTAAACACACCCAGTGGTAACACACGTCTCCCCTACTAAACACACCCAGTGGTAACACACGTCTCCCCTACTAAACACACCCAGTGGTAACACACGTCTCCCCTACTAAACACACCCAGTGGTAACACACGTCTCCCCTACTAAACACACCCAGTGGTAACACACGTCTCCCTACTAAACACCCAGTGGTAACACACGTCTCCCCTACTAAACACACCCAGTGGTAACACACGTCTCCCCTACTAAACACACCCAGTGGTAACACACGTCTCCCCTACTAAACACACCCAGTGGTAACACACGTCTCCCCTACTAAACACACCCAGTGGTAACACACGTCTCCCCTACTAAACACACCAGTGGTAACAACGTCTCCCCACACCCAGTGGTAACACACGTCTCCCCTACTAAACACACCCAGTGGTAACACACGTCTCCCCTACTAAACACACCCAGTGGTAAACACACGTCTCCCCTACTAAACACACCCAGTGGTAACACACGTCTCCCCACACCCAGTGGTAACACACGTCTCCCCTACTAAACACACCCAGTGGACACACACGTCTCCCCTACTAAACACACCCAGTGGTAACACACGTCCCCTACTAAACACACCCAGTGGTAAACACGTCTCCCCACCCCCAGTGGTAACACACGTCTCCCCTACTAAACACACCCAGTGGTAACACACGTCTCCCCTACTAAACACACCCAGTGGTAACACACGTCTCCCCTACTAAACACACCCAGTGGTAACACACGTCTCCCCTACTAAACACACCCAGTGGTAACACACGTCTCCCCTACTAAACACACCCAGTGGTAACACACGTCTCCCCTACTAAACACACCCAGTGGTAACACACGTCTCCCCTACTAAACACACCCAGTGGTAACACACGTCTCCCCTACTAAACACACCCAGTGGTAACACACGTCTCCCCTACTAAACACACCCAGTGGTAACACACGTCTCCCCTACTAAACACACCCAGTGGTAACACACGTCTCCCCTACTAAACACACCCAGTGGTAACACACGTCTCCCCTACTAAACACACCCAGTGGTAACACACGTCTACCCCTACTAAACACACCCAGTGGTAACACACGTCTCCCCTACTAAACACACCCAGTGGTAACACACGTCTCCCCTACTAAACACCCAGTGGTAACACACGTCTCCCCTACTAAACACACCCAGTGGTAACACACGTCTCCCCTACTAAACACACCCAGTGGTAACACACGTCTCCCCTACTAAACACACCCAGTGGTAACAACGTCTCCCCTACTAAACACACCCAGTGGTAACACACGTCTCCCCTACTAAACACACCCAGTGGTAACACACGTCTCCCCTACTAAACACACCCAGTGGTAACACACGTCTCCCCTACTAAACACACCCAGTGGTAACACACGTCTCCCTACTAAACCCTACTAAACACACCCAGTGGTAACACACGTCTCCCCTACTAAACACACCCAGTGGTGGTAACACACGTCTCCTACTAAACACACCCAGTGGTAACACACGTCCCCTACTAAACACACCCAGTGGTAACACACGTCTCCCCTACTAAACACACCCAGTGGTAACACACGTCTCCCCTAAACACACCCAGTGGTAACACACGTCTCCCCTACAAACACACCCAGTGGTAACACACGTCTCCCTACTAAACACCCAGTGGTAACACTAAACACCCAGTGGTAACACACGTCTCCCCTACTAAACACACCCAGTGGTAACACACGTCTCCCCTACTAAACACACCCAGTGGTAACACACGTCTCCCCTACTAAACACACCCAGTGGTAACACACGTCTCCCCTACTAAACACACCCAGTGGTAACACACGTCTCCCCTACTAAACACACCCAGTGGTAACACACGTCTCCCCTACTAAACACACCCAGTGGTAACACACGTCTCCCCTACTAAACACACCCAGTGGTAACACACGTCTCCCCTACTAAACACACCCAGTGGTAACACACGTCTCCCCTACTAAACACACCCAGTGGTAACACACGTCTCCCCTACTAAACACACCCAGTGGTAACACACGTCTCCCCTACTAAACACACCCAGTGGTAACACACGTCTCCCCTACTAAACACACCCAGTGGTAACACACGTCTCCCCTACTAAACACACCCAGTGGGTAACACACGTCTCCCCTACTAAACACACCCAGTGGTAACACACGTCTCCCCTACTAAACACACCAAGTGGTAACACACGTCTCCCCTTCTAAACACACCCAGTGGTAACACACGTCTCCAGTGGTAACTCACCCAGTGGGAACACACGTCTCCCCTACTAAACACACCCAGTGGTAACCCACGTCTCCCCACACCCAGTGGTAACACATGTCTCCCCTACTAAACACACCCAGTGGTAACACACGTCTCCCCACACCCAGTGGTAACACACGTCTCCCCTACTAAACACACCCAGTGGTAACACACCCAGTGGTAACACACGTCTCCCCTACTAAACACACCTAGTGGTAACACACCCAGTGGTAACACACATCTCCCCTTCTAAACACACCCAGTGGTAACACACCCAGTGGTAACACACGTCTCCCCTACTAAACACACCTAGTGGTAACACACCCAGTGGTAACACACGTCTCCCCACACCCAGTGGTAACACACGTCTCCCCTACTAAACACACCCAGTGGTAACACACGTCTCCCCTACTAAACACACCCAGTGGTAACACACGTCTCCCCTACTAAACACACCCAGTGGTAACACACGTCTCCCCTAAACACCCAGTGGTAACACACGTCTCCCCTACTAAACACACCCAGTGGTAACACACGTCTCCCCTACTAAACACACCCAGTGGTAACACACGTCTCCCCTACTAAACACACCCAGTGGTAACACACGTCTCCCCTACTAAAAACTAAACACACCCAGTGGTAACACACGTCTCCCCTACTAAACACACCCAGTGGTAACACACGTCTCCCCTACTAAACACACCCAGTGGTAACACACACTCCCCTACTAAACACACCCAGTGGTAACACACGTCTCCTACTAAACACACCCAGTGGTAACACACGTCTCCCCTACTAAACACACCCAGTGGTAACACACGTCTCCCCTACTAAACACACCCAGTGGTAACACCCAGTGGTGGTAAACGTCTCCCCACACCCAGTGTAACACACGTCTCCCCTACTAAACACACCCAGTGGTAACACACGTCTCCCCTACTAAACACACCCAGTGGTAACACACGTCTCCCCTACTAAACACACCCAGTGGTAACACACGTCTCCCTACTAAACACACCCAGTGGTAACACACGTCTCCCCTACTAAACACACCCAGTGGTAACACACGTCTCCCCTACTAAACACACCCAGTGGTAACACACGTCTCCCCTACTAAACACACCCAGTGGTAACACACGTCTCCCCTACTAAACACACCCAGTGGTAACACACGTCTCCCCTACTAAACACACCCAGTGGTAACACACGTCTCCCCTACTAAACACACCCAGTGGTAACACACGTCTCCCCTACTAAACACACCCAGTGGTAACACACGTCTCTCCCTACACACCCAGTGGTAACACACGTCTCCCCTACTAAACACCCAGTGGTAACACTAAACCCAGTGGTAACACACGTCTCCCCTACTAAACACACCCAGTGGTAACACCAGTGGTAACACACGTCTCCCTACTAAACACACCCAGTGGTAACACACCCAGTGGTAACACACGTCTCCTACTAAACACACCCAGTGGTAACACACCCCCTACTAAACACACCCAGTGGTAACACACGTCTCCCCTACTAAACACACCCAGTGGTAACACACGTCTCCCTACTAAACACACCCAGTGGTAACACACGTCTCCCCTACTAAACACACCCAGTGGTAACACACGTCTCTCCCTACACACCCAGTGGTAACACACGTCTCCCTACTAAACACACCCAGTGGTAACACACGTCTCCCCTACTAAACACACCCAGTGGTAACACACGTCTCCCCTACTAAACACACCCAGTGGTAACACACGTCTCCCCTACTAAACACACCCAGTGGTAACACACCCAGTCTAACACCCTACTAAACACACCCAGTGGTAACACACGCCTCCCCTACTAAACACACCCAGTGGTAACACACGTCTCCCCTACTAAACACACCCAGTGGTAACACACGTCTCCCCTACTAAACACACCCAGTGGTAACACACGTCTCCCCTACTAAACACACCCAGTGGTAACACACGTCTCCCTACTAAACACACCCAGTGGTAACACACGTCTCCCCTACTAAACACACCCAGTGGTAACACACGTCTCCCCTACTAAACACACCCAGTGGTAACACACGTCTCCCCTACTAAACACACCCAGTGGTAACACACGTCTCCCCTACTAAACACACCCAGTGGTAACACACGTCTCCCCTACTAAACACACCCAGTGGTAACACACGTCTCCCCTACTAAACACCAGTGGTAACACACGTCTCCCCTACTAAACACACCCAGTGGTAACACACGTCTCCCTACTAAACACACCCAGTGGTAACACACGTCTCCCCTACTAAACACACCCAGTGGTAACACACGTCTCCCCTACTAAACACACCCAGTGGTAACGTCTCCCCTACTAAACACACCCAGTGGTAACACACGTCTCCCCTACTAAACACACCCAGTGGTAACACGTCTCCCCTACTAAACACACCCAGTGGTAACACACGTCTCCCCTACTAAACACACCCAGTGGTAACACACGTCTCCCTACTAAACACACCCAGTGGTAAACACACTCTCCCCTACTAAACACACCCAGTGGTAACACACGTCTCCCCTACTAAACACACCCAGTGGTAACACACGTCTCCCCTACTAAACACACCCAGTGGTAACACACGTCTCCCCTACTAAACACACCCAGTGGTAACACACGTCTCCCCTACTAAACACACCCAGTGGTAACACACGTCTCCCCTACTAAACACACCCAGTGGTAACACACGTCTCCCCTACTAAACACACCCAGTGGTAACACACGTCTCCCCTACTAAACACACCCAGTGGTAACACACGTCTCCCCTACTAAACACACCCAGTGGTAACACACGTCTCCCCTACTAAACACACCCAGTGGTAACACACGTCTAACACACCCTACTAAACACACCCAGTGGTAACACACGTCTCCCTACTAAACACACCCAGTGGTAACACACGTCTCCCCTACTAAACACACCCAGTGGTAACACGTCTCCCCTACTAAACACACCCAGTGGTAACACACGTCCCCTACTAAACACACCCAGTGGTAACACACACCCAGTCCCCTACTAAACACACCCAGTGGTAACACACGTCTCCCCTACTAAACACACCCAGTGGTAACACACGTCTCCCCTACTAAACACACCCAGTGGTAACACACGTCTCCTACTAAACACACCCAGTGGTAACACACGTCTCCCCTACTAAACACACAGTGGTAACACCCAGTGGTAACACACGTCTCCCCTACTAAACACACCCAGTGGTAACACACGTCTCCCCTACTAAACACACCCAGTGGTAACACACGTCTCCCTACTAAACACACCCAGTGGTAACACACGTCTCCCTACTAAACACACCCAGTGGTAACACACGTCTCCCCTACTAAACACACCCAGTGGTAACACACACCCCTACTAAACACACCCAGTGGTAAACACGTCTCCCCTACTAAACACACCCAGTGGTAAACACGTCTCCCCTACTAAACACACCCAGTGGTAACACACGTCCCTACTAAACACACCCAGTGGTAACACACGTCTCCCTACTAAACACACCCAGTGGTAACACACGTCTCCCCTACTAAACACACCCAGTGGTAACACACGTCTCCCCTACTAAACACACCCAGTGGTAACACACGTCTCCCTACTAAACACACCCAGTGGTAACACACGTCTCCCCTACTAAACACACCCAGTGGTAACACACGTCTCCCCTACTAAACACACCCAGTGGTAACACACGTCTCCCTACTAAACACCCAGTGGTAACACACGTCTCCCCTACTAAACACACCCAGTGGTAACACACGTCTCCCCTACTAAACACACCCAGTGGTAACACACGTCTCCCCTACTAAACACACCCAGTGGTAACACACGTCTCCCTACTAAACACACCCAGTGGTAACACACGTCTCCCCTACTAAACACACCCAGTGGTAAACACACGTGGTCCCCTAAACTAAACACACCCAGTGGTAACACACGTCTCCCCTACTAAACACACCCAGTGGTAACACACGTCTCCCTACTAAACACACCCAGTGGTAACACACGTCTCCCCTACTAAACACCCAGTGGTAACACACGTCTCCCCTACTAAACACACCCAGTGGTAACACACCCAGTGGTAACACACGTCTCCCCTACTAAACACACCCAGTGGTAACACACGTCTCCCTACTAAAACACACCCAGTGGTAACACACGTCTCCCCTACTAAACACACCCAGTGGTAACACACGTCTCCCCTCCTAAACACACCCAGTGGTAACACACGTCTCCCCTACTAAACACACCCAGTGGTAACACACGTCTCCCCTACTAAACACACCCAGTGGTAACACACGTCTCCCCTACTAAACACACCCAGTGGTAACACACGTCTCCCCTACTAAACACACCCAGTGGTAACACACGTCTCTACTAAACACCCAGTGGTAACACACGTCTCCCCTACTAAAACACCCAGTGGTAACACACGTCTCCCCTACTAAACACACCCAGTGGTAACACACGTCTCCCTACTAAACACACCCAGTGGTAACACACACTCTCCCCTACTAAACACACCCAGTGGTAACACACGTCTCCCCTACTAAACACACCCAGTGGTAACACACGTCTCCCTACTAAACACACCCAGTGGTAACACACGTCTCCCTACTAAACACACCCAGTGGTAACACACGTCTCCCCTACTAAACACACCCAGTGGTAACACACGTCTCCCCTACTAAACACACCCAGTGGTAACACACGTCTCCCCTACTAAACACACCCAGTGGTAACACACCTCCCTACTAAACACCCAGTGGTAACACACGTCTCCCCTACTAAACACACCCAGTGGTAACACACGTCTCCCCTACTAAACACACCCAGTGGTAACACACGTCTCCCCTACTAAACACACCCAGTGGTAACACACGTCTCCCCTACTAAACACACCCAGTGGTAACACACGTCTCCCCTACTAAAACACACCCACTAAACACACCCACACGTCTCCCTACTAAACACACCCAGTGGTAACACACGTCTCCCCTACTAAACACACCCAGTGGTAACACACGTCTCCCCTACTAAACACACCCAGTGGTAACACACGTCTCCCTACTAAACACACCCAGTGGTAACACACTAAACTCCCTACTAAACACACCCAGTGGTAACACACGTCTCCCCTACTAAACACACCCAGTGGTAACACACGTCTCTCCTACTAAACACACCCAGTGGTAACACACGTCTCCCCTACTAAACACACCCAGTGGTAACACACGTCTCCCCTACTAAACACACCCAGTGGTAACACACGTCTCCCCTACTAAACACACCCAGTGGTAACACACGTCTCCCCTACTAAACACACCCAGTGGTAACACACGTCTCCCCTACTAAACACACCCAGTGGTAACACACGTCTCCCCTACTAAACACACCCAGTGGTAACACACGTCTCCCCTACTAAACACACCCAGTGGTAACACACGTCTCCCTACTAAACACACCCAGTGGTAACACATGTCTCCCCTACTAAACACACCCAGTGGTAACACACGTCTCCCCACACCCAGTGGTAACACACGTCTCCCTACTAAACACACCCAGTGGTAACACACGTCTCCCCTACTAAACACACCCAGTGGTAACACACGTCTCCCCTACTAAACACACCCAGTGGTAACACACGTCTCCCTACTAAACACACCCAGTGGTAACACACGTCTCCCCTACTAAACACACCCAGTGGTAACACACGTCTCCCCTACTAAACACACCCAGTGGTAACACACGTCTCCCTACTAAACACACCCAGTGGTAACACACGTCTCCCAGTGGTAACACACCCAGTGGTAACACACGTCTCCCTACTAAACACACCCAGTGGTAACACACCCAGTGGTAACACACATCTCCCCTACTAAACACACCCAGTGGTAACACACGTCTCCCTACTAAACACACCTAGTGGTAACACACCCAGTGGTAACACACGTCTCCCCTACTAAACACACCCAGTGGTAACACACGTCTCCCTACTAAACACACCCAGTGGTAACACACGTCTCCCCTACTAAACACACCCAGTGGTAACACACGTCTCCCCTACTAAAACACCCAGTGGTAACACACGTCTCCCCTACTAAACACACCCAGTGGTAACACACGTCTCCCCTACTAAACACACCCAGTGGTAACACACGTCTCCCCTAAACACCCAGTGGTAACACACGTCTCCCTACTAAACACACCCTAGTGGTAACACACCCAGTGGTAACACACGTCTCCCCTACTAAACACACCCAGTGGTAACACACGTCTCCCCTACTAAACACACCCAGTGGTAACACACGTCTCCCCTACTAAACACACCCAGTGGTAACACACGTCTCCCCACACCCAGTGGTAACACACGTCTCCCCTACTAAACACACCCAGTGGTAACACACGTCTCCCCTACTAAACACACCCAGTGGTAACACACGTCTCCCTACTAAACACACCCAGTGGTAACACACGTCTCCCCTACTAAACACACCCAGTGGTAACACACGTCTCCCCTACTAAACACACCCAGTGGTAACACACGTCTCCCCTACTAAACACACCCAGTGGTAACACACGTCTCCCCTACTAAACACACCCAGTGGTAACACACGTCTCCCCTACTAAACACACCCAGTGGTAACACACGTCTCCCCTACTAAACACACCCAGTGGTAACACACGTCTCCCGTCTACTAAACACACCCAGTGGTAACACACGTCTCCCCTACTAAACACACCCAGTGGTAACACACGTCTCCCCTACTAAACACACCCAGTGGTAACACACGTCTCCCTACTAAACACACCCAGTGGTAACACACGTCTCCCCTACTAAACACACCCAGTGGTAACACCAGTGGTCTCCCCTACTAAACACACCCAGTGGTAACACACGTCTCCCCTACTAAACACACCCAGTGGTAACACACGTCTCCCCTACTACACCCAGTGGTAACACACGTCTCCCTACTAAACACACCCAGTGGTAACACACGTCTCCCCTACTAAACACACCCAGTGGTAACACACGTCTCCCCTACTAAACACACCCAGTGGTAACACACGTCTCCCCTACTAAACACACCCAGTGGTAACACACGTCTCCCCACACCCAGTGGTAACACACGTCTCCCCTACTAAACACACCCAGTGGTAACACACCCAGTGGTAACACACGTCTCCCCTACTAAACACACCCAGTGGTAACACACGTCTCCCCTACTAAACACACCCAGTGGTAACACACGTCTCCCCTACTAAACACACCCAGTGGTAACACACGTCTCCCCTAAACACACCCAGTGGTAACACACGTCTCCCCTACTAAACACACCCAGTGGTAACACACGTCTCCCCTACTAAACACACCCAGTGGTAACACACGTCTCCCCTACTAAACACACCCAGTGGTAACACACGTCTCCCCTACTAAACACACCCAGTGGTAACACACGTCTCCCCTACTAAACACACCCAGTGGTAACCCACGTCTCCCCACACCCAGTGGTAACACACGTCTCCCCTACTAAACACACCCAGTGGTAACACACGTCTCCCCTACTAAACACACCCAGTGGTAACACACGTCTCCCCTACTAAACACACCCAGTGGTAACACACGTCTCCCCTACTAAACACACCCAGTGGTAACACACGTCTCCCCCACACCCAGTGGTAACACACGTCTCTCCCTACTAAACACACCCAGTGGTAACACACGTCTCCCCTACTAAACACACCCAGTGGTAACACACGTCTCCCCTACTAAACACACCCAGTGGTAACACACGTCTCCCCTACTAAACACACCCAGTGGTAACACACGTCTCCCCTACTAAACACACCCAGTGGTAACACACGTCTCCCCTACTAAACACACCCAGTGGTAACACACGTCTCCCCTACTAAACACACCCAGTGGTAACACACGTCTCCCCTACTAAACACACCCAGTGGTAACACACGTCTCCCCCCCACACCCAGTGGTAACACACGTCTCCCCTACTAAACACACCCAGTGGTAACACACGTCTCCCCCTAAACACACCCAGTGGTAACACACGTCTCCCCTACTAAACACACCCAGTGGTAACACACGTCTCCCCTACTAAACACACCCAGTGGTAACACACGTCTCCCCTACTAAACACACCCAGTGGTAACACACGTCTCCCCTACTAAACACACCCAGTGGTAACACACGTCTCCCCTACTAAACACACCCAGTGGTAACACACGTCTCCCCTACTAAACACACCCAGTGGTAACACACGCCTCCCCTACTAAACACACCCAGTGGTAACACACGTCTCCCCTACTAAACACACCCAGTGGTAACACACGTCTCCCCTACTAAACACACCCAGTGGTAACACACGTCTCCCCTACTAAACACACCCAATGGTAACACACGTCTCCCCTTCTAAACACACCCAGTGGTAACACACGTCTCCCCTACTAAACACACCCAGTGGTAACACACGTCTCCCCACACCCAGTGGTAACACACGTCTCCCCTACTAAACACACCCAGTGGTAACACACGTCTCCCCTACTAAACACCCAGTGGTAACACACGTCTCCCCTACTAAACACACCCAGTGGTAACACACGTCTCCCCACACCCAGTGGTAACACACGTCTCCCCTACTAAACACACCCAGTGGTAACACACGTCTCCCCTACTAAACACACCCAGTGGTAACACACGTCTCCCCTACTAAACACACCCAGTGGTAACACACGTCTCCCCTACTAAACACACCCAGTGGTAACACACGTCTCCCCTACTAAACACACCCAGTGGTAACACACGTCTCCCCTACTAAACACACCCAGTGGTAACACACGTCTCCCCTACTAAACACACCCAGTGGTAACACACGTCTCCCTACTAAACACACCCAGTGGTAACACACGTCTCCCCTACTAAACACACCCAGTGGTAACACGTCTCCCCTCTAAACACCCAGTGGTAACACACGTCTCCCCTACTAAACACACCCAGTGGTAACACACCCAGTGGTAACACACGTCTCCCCTACTAAACACACCCAGTGGTAACACACGTCTCCCCTACTAAACACACCCAGTGGTAACACACGTCTCCCCTACTAAACACACCCAGTGGTAACACACGTCTCCCCTAAACACCCAGTGGTAACACACGTCTCCCCTACTAAACACACCCAGTGGTAACACACGTCTCCCCTACTAAACACACCCAGTGGTAACACACGTCTCCTACTAAACACACCCAGTGGTAACACACGTCTCCCCTACTAAACACACCCAGTGGTAACACACCCAGTGGTCTCCCCTACTAAACACACCCAGTGGTAACACACGTCTCCCCTACTAAACACACCCAGTGGTAACACACGTCTCCCCTACTAAACACACCCAGTGGTAACACACGTCTCCCCACACCCAGTGGTAACACACATCTCCCCTACTAAACACACCCAGTGGTAACACACGTCTCCCCTACTAAACACACCCAGTGGTACCACACGTCTCCCCTTCTAAACACACCCAGTGGTAACACACGTCTCCCCTACTAAACACACCCAGTGGTAACACACGTCTCCCCTACTAAACACACCCAGTGGTAACACACGTCTCCCCTACTAAACACACCAAGTGGTAACACACGTCTCCCCTTCTAAACACACCCAGTGGTAACACACGTCTCCCCTACTAAACACACCAAGTGGTAACACACGTCTCCCCTTCTAAACACACCCAGTGGTAACACACGTCTCCAGTGGTAACTCACCCAGTGGTAACACACGTCTCCCCTACTAAACACACCCAGTGGTAACACACCCAGTGGTAACACACATCTCCCCTTCTAAAAACACCCAGTGGTAACACACCCAGTGGTAACACACGTCTCCCCTACTAAACACACCTAGTGGTAACACACCCAGTGGTAACACACGTCTCCCCACACCCAGTGGTAACACACGTCTCCCCTACTAAACACACCCAGTGGTAACACACGTCTCCCCTACTAAACACACCCAGTGGTAACACACGTCTCCCCACACCCAGTGGTAACACACGTCTCCCCTACTAAACACACCCAGTGGTAACACACGTCTCCCCTACTAAACACACCCAGTGGTAACACACGTCTCCCCTACTAAACACACCCAGTGGTAACACACGTCTCCCCACACCCAGTGGTAACACACGTCTCCCCTACTAAACACACCAAGTGGTAACACACCCAGTGGTAACACACGTCTCCCCTACTAAACACACCCAGTGGTAACACACGTCTCCCCTACTAAACACACCCAGTGGTAACACACGTCTCCCCTACTAAACACACCCAGTGGTAACACACGTCTCCCCACACCCAGTGGTAACACACGTCTCTCCTACTAAACACACCCAGTGGTAACACACGTCTCCCCTACTAAACACACCAGTCGTAACACACGTCTCCCCTACTAAACACACCCAGTTGTAACACACGTCTCCCCACACCCAGTGGTAACACACCCAGTGGTAACACACGTCTCCCCTACTAAACTCACCCAGTGGTAACACACGTCTCCCCTACTAAACACACCCAGTGGTAACACACGTCTCCCCTACTAAACACACCCAGTGGTAACACACGTCTCCCCTACTAAACACACCCAGTGGTAACACACGTCTCCCCACACCCAGTGGTAACACACGTCTCCCCTACTAAACACACCCAGTGGTAACCCACGTCTCCCCACACCCAGTGGTAACACACGTCTCCCCTACTAAACACACCCAGTGGTAACACACGTCTCCCCTACTAAACACACCCAGTGGTAACACACGCCTCCCCTACTAAACACACCCAGTGGTAACACACGTCTCCCCTACTAAACACACCCAGTGGTAACACA
This sequence comes from Oncorhynchus tshawytscha, assembly GCF_018296145.1. Lineage (NCBI taxonomy): Eukaryota > Metazoa > Chordata > Actinopteri > Salmoniformes > Salmonidae > Oncorhynchus > Oncorhynchus tshawytscha. Next base: position 91,152,185 of record NC_056436.1, on the reverse strand, counting down.
CGTCTCCCCTACTAAACACACCCAGTGGTAACACACGTCTCCCCTACTAAACACACCCAGTGGTAACACACGCCTCCCCTACTAAACACACCCAGTGGTAACACACGCCTCCCCTACTAAACACACCCAGTGGTAACACACGTCTCCCCTACTAAACACACCCAGTGGTAACACACGTCTCCCCTACTAAACACACCCAATGGTAACACACGTCTCCCCTTCTAAACACACCCAGTGGTAACACACGTCTCCCCTACTAAACACACCCAGTGGTAACACACGTCTCCCCACACCCAGTGGTAACACACGTCTCCCCTACTAAACTCACCCAGTGGTAACACACGTCTCCCCTACTAAACTCACCCAGTGGTAACACATGTCTCCCCTACTAAACACACCCAGTGGTAACACACGTCTCCCCACACCCAGTGGTAACACACGTCTCCCCTACTAAACACACCCAGTGGTAACACACCCAGTGGTAACACACGTCTCCCCTACTAAACACACCCAGTGGTAACACACGTCTCCCCTACTAAACACACCCAGTGGTAACACACGTCTCCCCTACTAAACACACCCAGTGGTAACACACGTCTCCCCTTCTAAACACACCCAGTGGTAACACACGTCTCCAGTGGTAACTCACCCAGTGGTAACACACGTCTCCCCTGCTAAACACACCCAGTGGTAACACACCCAGTGGTAACACACATCTCCCCTTCTAAACACACCCAGTGGTACTACTTTCTTATTATTAAAGAAAACATGAGGGTATGAAGCTGAAAGCAAGAATGATTTATTTGTATTTAACTGGACAAACCATGACAAGAATTGACAACACAATCAGTTCCCGCCCTCCAGTGGTCTGTTAGATGCGCTGTTCATCCTCCAGCTGTATGAGATTACTAAGGTTCCAGTGGACTGGCACCACAAAGTCAACCGCCCTCCCTACCCCAAGCTAGGGGCCAACATGAAGAAGCTGGAGACTAGCTGGAACTATGATGTGAAACTCGGGAAGTTCAAGGCAGTGTTCTCAATGGTCAGCATTGGAGGACCTTAACGACAGGTAACTCTTCCCTGGCCCTGCTCTGGCAACTGATGAGGTAAAGGAAAGAAAAAGGGGGAGGGAGAGAGAGAGGGAAGGAGTGATTGGAGAGAGTGAGGGAAAGAAAGGGTAGGAGAGGGAGGGAGTGAGAGGAATATAGGGAGGGAGAGAGGATCTAACTAACAGCTGATGGGGGGTAGAAAGAGAGAGAGGGAGAGAGAGAGGGGCTCTAACTAACAGCTGATGGGGGTTAGGAGAGAGAGTGGTTGAGGGAGGGAGGGGGAGAGGAAGGGTGAGGGAGAGAGAAAACAGTTTATGGGAGGCAGAAAGAGGGAGGGGAAGAGGGGGATGAGGGAGATGGAAAGGGGAAGGTAGAGAGAGCGAGGGAGGGATCGGAGGACCTTAACAGAAAACTCTACCCTCACACTGGCACTGCTCTGGCAACTCATGAGGTAGAAGTGGGAGTGGAGAGCAAGGAGGAAGGAAGAGGGGTAGAGAGGGAGGAAGAGAAGGAGAGGGGGAGGGAGGGGATCTACAGTGGCTTGCGAAAGTATTCACCCCCCTTAGCATTTTTCCTATTTTGTTGCCTTACAATCTTTTGATTTACACAACACGCCTACCACTTTGAAACAAACAAGAAATAAGACAAAAAAAAAACATAAAACTTGAGCTTGCATAACTTTTCACCCCCCCAAAGTCAATACTTTGTAGAGACAATTTTTTTCAGATATTTCAGCTGCAAGTCTCTTGGGGTATGTCTCTATAACCTTGGCACATCTAGCCTCTGCGAATTATTCCCATTTTTCAAGGCAAAACTGCTCCAGCTCCTTCAAGTTGGATGGGTTCCGCTGGTGTACAGCAATCTTTAAGTCATACCACAGATTCTCAATTGGATTGAGGTCTGGGCTTTGACTAGGACATTCCAAGACATTTACATGTTCCCCTTAAACCACTCAAGTGTTGCTTTAGCAGTATGCTTAGGGTTGTTGTTCACCTTCCAGCAGGACATCTGTCCCAGTCTCAAATCTCTGGAAGACAAACAGGTTTCCCTCAAGGCTTTCCCTGTATTTAGCGCCATCCATCATTCCTTCAATTCTGACCAGTTTCCCAGTCCCTACCGGTGAAAATTATCCCCACAGCATGATGCTGCCACCACCATACTTCACTCTGGGGATGCTGTCCTCGGGGTGATGCGAGTTGTTGGGTGTGCGCCAGACATAGCGTTTTCCTTGATGGCCAAAAAGCAACATTTTAGTCTCATCCGACCAGAGTACCTTCTTCCATATGTTTGGGGAGTCTCCCACATGCCTTTTGGCAATCACCAAACACCGTGATTCTACACCTGCATTGCTTGCTGTTTTGGGATTTAGGCTGGGTTTCTGTACAGCACGTTGAGATATCAGCTGATGTAAGAAGGGCTTTATAAATACATTTGATTTGATTTGAGAGGAGACAGTGAGTGACTGGGAAGAGAGTGAGGGAGCGGGGGGGGGGGGGGCAAGAGGATGGAGAGAGAGGGGGAGGGAGGGAATGAGTGGGAGGGAGGAATAGGGGAGAGAGAGGGAGGGGATCTAACTAACAGCTGATGGGAATTAGAAAGAGAGCGGGGGAGGTAGAGAAAGGAGGGTGGAGGGAGATAGGGAGGGGATCTAACTATCTCCCTCCACCCCCCTTTCTCTACCTCCCCCCGCTCTCTTTCTCTACCTCCCCCCGCTCTCTTTCTAACTCCCATCAGCTGTTAGTTTGATCCCCTCCCTCCCCTCCCTAACAGCTGATTTGAAGTAGAAAGAGAGAGGGAGGGAGAGGGGGAGGAGGAGGGAGAGAGTTAGGGGTTTTAACTAAGAGCTGATGGGAGGTCAGAAGATAGAGAGGGAGGAAGGGATAGAGCGGGAGGAAGGGATAGAGAGGGAGGAAGGGAGCGAGGGATAGAGAGGGAAAGAGAGTGGGAGGGAGAGGGTGGGAGGGAAGGAGAGTGGGAGGAAGAGGGTGGGGGGAAGGAGAGTGGGAGGGAGCAGGAGCGGAGATCTAACTAACAGCTGATGTCCTTTTCAATTACTCTGACTGTTCTGGAGGACCTGAGAGATGGAGAAGCTGCAAATAGATCACCCCCTCCTGCTCCTCTGGCAGACCTGACTAATAGATCAACCCCTCCTGCTCCTCTGGCAGACCTGACTAATAGATCAACCCCTCCTGCTCCTCTGTCAGACCTGACTAATAGATCACCCCCTCCTGCTCCTCTGGCAGACCTGACTAATAGATCAACCCCTCCTGCTCCTCTGTCAGACCTGACTAATAGATCACCCACTCCTGCTCCTCTGTCAGACCTGACTAATAGATCACCTCAGATACACTCTGAATATTCTGGAGGACCTTGAGATGGAGAGGCTGCTAACGATGACTTCATCATCAACTGGGTCAACAGAACCATGACTGGAGCCGGGAAGAACTCTAAGATCTCCAGCTTCAAGGTGACAAGACAGATGGAACGGAGTGGCTTTATAATGTATGTTATACTGTGTGATCTGTGATTCACTAGAAACTCTTAGTTAATACGCCTTAGACCCAGTGTTACTCTATAGCTCTAAACTCAGTGTTTCTATATAGCTCTAAACTCAGTGTTTCTATATAGCTCTAAACCCAGTGTTTCTATATACAGTGGGGCAAAAATGTATTTAGTCAGCCACCAATTGTGCAAGTTCTCCCACTTAAAAAGATGAGAGAAGCCTGTAATTTTCCTCATAGGTACACTTCAACTATGACAGACAAAATTAGAAGAAAAAAAAACAGAAAATCACATTGTAGGATTTGTTATGAATTTATTTGCAAATTATGGTGGAAAATAAGTATTTGGTCAACTACAAACAAGCAACATTTCTGGCTCTCACAGACCTGTAACTTCTTCTTTAAGAAGCTCCTCTGTCCTCCACTCGTTACCTGTATTAATGGCACCTGTTTGAACTTGTTATTAGTATAAAAGACACCTGTCCACAACCTCAAACAGTCACACTCCAAACTCCACTATGGCCAAGACCAAAGAGCTGTCAAAGGACACCAGAAACAAAATTGTAGACCTGCACCAGGCTGGGAAGACTGAATCTGCAATAGGTAAGTAGCTTGGTTTGAAGAAATCAACTGTGGGAGCAATTATTAGGAAATGGAAGACATAAAAGACCACTGATAATCTCCCTCGATCTGGGGCTCCACGCAAGATCTCACCCCGTTGTGTCACAATGATCACAAGAACGGCGAGCAAAAATCCAAGAACCACACGGGGGGACCTAGAGAATGACCTGCAGAGAGCTGGGACCAAAGTAACAAAGTCTACCATCAGTAACACACTACGCCGCCAGGGACTCAAATCCTGCAGTGCCAGACATGTCCCCCTGCTTAAGCCAGTACATGTCCAGGCCCGTCTGAAGTTTGCTAGAAAGCATTTGGATGATCCAGAAGAAGATTGGGAGAATGTCATATGGTCAGATGAAACCAAAATATAACTTTTCGGTAAAAACTCAACTCGTCGTGTTTGGAGGACAAAGAATGCTGAGCTGCATCCAAAGAACACCATACCTACTGTGAAGCATGGGGGTGGAAACATCATGCTTTGGGGCTGTTTTTCTGCAAAGGGACCAGGACGACTGATCCGTGTAAAGGAAAGAATGAATGGGGCCATGTATCGTGAGATTTTGAGTGAAAAATCTCCTTCCATCAGCAAGGGCATTGAAGATGAAACGTGCCTGGAACTTTCAGCATGACAATGATCCCAAACACACCGCCCGGTTTTATTTTCTCATTTTGTCTGTCATAGTTGAAGTGAACCTATGATGAAAATTACAGGTCTCTCTCATCTTTTTAAGTGGGAGAACTTGCACAATTGGTGGCTGACTAAATACTTTTTTGCCCCACTGTAGCTCTACACCCAGTGTTTCTATATAGCTCTAAACCCAGTGTTCTCTATAGCTCTAAACCCAGTGTTCTCTATATAACTCTAATCCCAGTGTTCTCTATAGCTCTAAACCCAGTGTTCTCTATAGCTCTAAACCCAGTGTTCTCTATATAACTCTAATCCCAGTGTTCTCTATAGCTCTAAACCCAGTGTTCTCTATAGCTCTAAACCCAGTTTTCTCTATAGCTCTACACCCAATGTTCTCTATAGCTCTAAACCCAATGTTCTCTATAGCTCTAAACCCAGTGTTTCTATATAGCTCTAAACCCAGTGTTCCTATATAGCTCTTAACCCAGTGTTCTCTATAGCTCTAAACCCAGTGTTCTCTATAGCTCTAAACCCAGTGCCTCTCTTTAGCTCTAAACCCAGTGTTTCTATATAGCTCTAAACCCAGTGTTTATATATAGCTCTAAACCCAGTGTTTCTATATAGCTCTAAACCCAGTGTTCTATATAGCTCTAAACCCAGTGTTCTATATATAGCTCTAAACCCAGTGTTCTCTAGCTCTAAACCCAATGTTCTCTATAGCTCTAAACCCAGTGTTCTCTATATAGCTCTAAACCCAGTGTTCTCTATACAGCTCTAAACTCAGTGTTCTCTATATAGCTCTAAACCCAGTGTTCTCTATATAGCTCTAAACCCAATGTTCTCTATAGCTCTAAACCCAATGTTCTCTATAGCTCTAAACCCAATGTTCTCTATAGCTCTAAACCCAATGTTCTCTATAGCTCTAAACCCAATGTTCTCTATAGCTCTAAACCCAATGTTCTCTATAGCTCTAAACCCAATGTTCTCTATAGCTCTAAACCCAATGTTCTCTATAGCTCTAAACCCAATGTTCTCTATAGCTCTAAACCCAATGTTCTCTTTAGCTCTAAACCCAGTGTTCTCTATATAGATCTAAACACAGTGTTCTCTATAGCTCTAAACACAGTGTTCTCTATATACCCAATGTTCTCTAAACTAAACCCAGTGTTCTCTATAGCTCTAAACACAGTGTTCTCTATAGCTCTAAACCCAATGTTCTCTGCCACTCAAAAACCAGTGCTTCTCTATAGCTCTAAACCCAGTGTTCTCTATAGCTCTAAACCCAGTGTTCTCTATAGCTCTAAACCCAGTGTTCTCTATAGCTCTAAACCCAATGGTCTCTAGCTCTAAACCCAATGTTCTCTATAGCTCTAAACCCAATGTTCTCTTTAGCTCTAAACCCAATGTTCTCTATATAGCTCTAAACCCAATGTTCTCTATAGCTCTAAACCCAATGTTCTCTAAATAGCTCTAAACCCAATAAAGCTTCTCTATAGCTCTAAACCCAATGTTCTCTATAGCTCTAAACCCAGTGTTCTCTATAGCTCTAAACCCAGTGTTCTCTTAGCTCTAAACCTATAGCTCTAAACCCAATGCTTCTCTATAGCTCTAAACCCAGTGTTCTCTGTAGCTCTAAACCCAGTGTTCTATAGCTCTAAACCCAGTGTTCTCTAAACCCAGTGTTTATATATAGCTCTAAACCCAGTGTTTCTCTATAGCTCTAAACCCAGTGTTCTCTATAGCTCTAAACCCAGTGTTCACTATAGCTCTAAACCCAGTGTTCTCAAAAACCAATGTTCTCTATAGCTCTAAACCCAATGTTCTCTATAGCTCTAAACCCAGTGTTCTCTATAGCTCTAAACCCAGTGTTCTCTATAGCTCTAAAAATGTTCTCTTTAGTGTCTAAACACAGTGTTCTCTATAGCTCAGTGTTCTCTATAGCTCTAAACCCAGCGCTTCTCTGCCACTCAAAAACCAGTGCTTCTCTCTATAGCTCTAAACCCAGTGTTCTCTATAGCTCTAAACCCAGTGTTCTCTATAGCTCTAAACCCAGTGTTCTCTATAGCTCTAAACCCAATGTTCTCTAAACCCAATGTTCTCTAAACCCAATGTTCTCTATACTAAACCTAAACCCAATGTTCTCTATAGCTCTAAACCCAATGTTTCCCAATGTTCTCTATAGCTCTATAGCTCTAAACCCAATGTTCTCTATAGCTCTAAACCCAATGTTCTCTATAGCTCTAAACCCAATGTTCTCTTTAGCTCTAAACCCAGTTCTCTAAACTAAACCAGTGTTCTCTATAGCTCTAAACCCAGTGTTTCTATATAGCTCTAAACCCAGTGTTCTCTATAGCTCTAAACCCAGTGTTCTCTATAGCTCTAAACACAGTGTTCTCTATATAGCTCTAAACCCAGTGTTTCTATATAGCGCTAAACCCAGTGTTCTCTATAGCGCTAAACCCAGTGTTCTCTATAGCTCTAAACCCAGTGTTCTCTATAGCTCTAAACCCAATGTTATCTATAGCTCTAATCCCAGTGTTCTCTATAGCTCTAAACCCAGTGTTCTCCATAGCTCTAAACCCAGTGTTCTCCATAGCTCTAAACCCAGTGTTCTCTATAGCTCTAAACCCAGTGTTCTCTATAGCTCTAAACCCAGTGTTCTCTATAGCTCTAAACCCAGTGTTCTCTATAGCTCTAAACCCAGTGTTCTCTATAGCTCTAAACACAGTGTTCTCTATAGCTCTAAACCCAGCGCTTCTCTGCCACTCAAAAACCAGTGCTTCTCTATAGCTCTAAACCCAGTGTTCTCTATAGCTCTAAACCCAGTGTTCTCTATAGCTCTAAACCCAGTGTTCTCTATAGCTCTAAACCCAGTGTTCTCTATAGCTCTAAACCCAGTGTTCTCTATAGCTCTAAACCCAGTGTTCTCTATAGCTCTAAACCCAGTGTTCTCTATAGCTCTAAATCCAGTGGTTCTCTATAGCTCTAAACCCAGTGGTTCTCTATAGCTCTAAACCCAGTGCTTCTCTGTCGCACCAAGCCAGTGTTTCTTTGTCGCACAAAGCCAGTGCTTCTCTATAGCTCTTAACCCAGTGGTTCTCTATAGCTCTAAACCCAGTGTTCTCTATATAGCTCTAATCCCAGTGTTCTCTATAGCTCTAACCCCAGTGTTCTCTATAGCTCTAACCCCAGTGTTCTCTATAGCTCTAAACCCAGTGTTCTCTAATGCTCTAAACCCAGTGTTCTCTTATAGCTCTAAACCCAGTGTTTCTATATAGCTCTAAACCCAGTGTTTCTATATAGCTCTAAACCCAGTGTTTCTATATAGCTCTAAACCCAGTGTTTCTATATAGCTCTAAACCCAGTGTTTCTATATAGCCCTAAACCCAGTGGTTCTCTATAGCTCTAAACCCAGTGCTTCTCTATAGCTCTAAACCCAGTGCTTCTCTATAGCTCTAAACAGAGGGTAGTGAGGTCTGCACAACGCATCACCGGGGGCAAACTACCTGCCCTCCAGGACACCTACACCACCCGATGCTACAGGAAGGCCATAAAGATCATCAAGGACATCAACCACCCGAGCCACTGCCTGTTCACCCCGCTGTCATCCAGAAGGCGAGGTCAGTACAGGTGCATCAAAGCTGGGACCGAGAGACTGAAAAACAGCTTCTATCTCAAGGCCATCAGACTGTTAAACAGCCACCACTAACATTGAGTGGCTGCTGCCAACACACTGTCAATGACACTGACTCAACTCCAGCCACTTTAATAATGGGAATTGATGGGAAATGATGTAAATATATCACTAGCCACTTTAAACAATGCTACCTTATATAATGTTACTTACCCTACATTATTCATCTCATATGCATACGTATATACTGTACTCTATATCATCGACTGCATCCTTATGTAATACATGTATCACTAGCCACTTTAACTATGCCACTTGGTTTACATACATCTCATATGTATATACTGTACTTGATATCATCTACTGTATCTTGCCTATGCTGCTCTGTACCATCACTCATTCATATATCCTTATGTACATATTCTTTATCCCCTTACACTGTGTATAAGACAGTAGTTTTTTTGGAATTGTTAGTTAGATTACTTGTTCGTTATTACTGCATTGTCGGAACTAGAAGCACAAGCATTTCGCTACACTCGCATTAACATCTGCTAACCATGTGTATGTGACAAATAAAAATTGATTTGATTTGATTTGAAACCCAGTGCTACTCTATAGCTCTTACCCCAGTGGTTCTCTATAGCTCTAAACCCAGTGTTTCTCTTTAGCTCTAAACCCAGTGGTTCTCTATAATTTTAATTTTAGTACCTTGTTAAAGAAATGCTATCAGTCATCTTGTAGGTAATAGATCAAGCAGATCGTGTTCATCATTTCACCTGTTAGATTAGTTTACTTTACTAGTTTCCCAAACCTGCAGTTTGAGCCAGTCACGTGTTTACAAAGGAGCACAACGAGCAATATAGTAAATGACGTTACAGGAGTAGACTGCAGACGGTGTTGAACTAACACAAGTTTATTACCAGTACAAGTGCAGGCAAAATGGCAGGTCAAGGGCAGGCAGAGGTCAGTAATCCAGATAGGGTGCAAAAGGTCCAGAACGGCAAGCAGTCTCAGGGTCAGAGCAGGCAGAGGTCAATAATCCAGTGTAGTGTGGCAAGGTACAGAAAGGCAGGCAGGCTCAGGGCAGGCAGAATGGTCAAAACCGGGAAAACTAGAAAACAGGAACTAGAACAGACAGGAGCAAAGGGGAAAACTCTGGTAGATTTCACAAAACAAAACGAACTGGCAACATACAAACAGAACACGGGTATAAATACAATGGGGATAATGGGGAAGATGGGCGACACCTGGAGAGGGTCGGAGACAAGCACAAAGACAGGTGAAACAGATCAGGGTGTGAGATGGTTTGGGATGAGTCGGACCGCAGAGTAAAGGAAAAGCAGCCAACAAGTGCTCAACATTTGTTGGAACTCCTTCAAGACCGTTTGAAAATCATAACTACATGATTCCACATGTGTTATTTCATAGTTTTGATGTGTTCAATATTATTCTACAATGTAGAAATAGTAAAAGTAAATAAAAACCCTGGAATGAGTAGGTGTTCTAAAATGTTTGACTGGTACTGTATGTACAGTGCCTTGCGAAAGTATTTGGCCCCCTTGAACTTTGCGACCTTTTGCCACATTTCAGGCTTCAAACATAAAGATATAAAACTGTATTTTTTTGTGAAGAATGAACAACAAGTGGGACACAATCATGAAGTGGAACGACATTTATTGGATATTTCAAACTTTTTTAACAAATCAAAAACTGAAAAATTGGGCGTGCAAAATTATTCAGCCCCCTTAAGTTAATACATTGTAGCGCCACCTTTTGCTGCGATTACAGCTGTAAGTCGCTTGGGGTATGTCTCTATCAGTTTTGCACATCGAGAGACTGACATTTTTTCCCATTCCTCCTTGCAAAACAGCTCGAGCTCAGTGAGGTTGGATGGAGAGCATTTGTGAACAGCAGTTTTCAGTTCTTTCCACAGATTCTCGATTGGATTCAGGTCTGGACTTTGACTTGGCCATTCTAACACCTGGATATGTTTATTTTTGAACCATTCCATTGTAGATTTTGCTTTATGTTTTGGATCATTGTCTTGTTGGAAGACAAATCTCCGTCCCAGTCTCAGGTCTTTTGCAGACTCCATCAGGTTTTCTTCCAGAATGGTCCTGTATTTGGCTCCATCCATCTTCCCATCAATTTTAACCATCTTCCCTGTCCCTGCTGAAGAAAAGCAGGCCCAAACCATGATGCTGCCACCACCATGTTTGACAGTGGGGATGGTGTGTTCAGGGTGATGAGCTGTGTTGCTTTTACGCCAAACATAACGTTTTGCATTGTTGCCAAAAAGTTCAATTTTGGTTTCATCTGACCAGAGCACCTTCTTCCACATGTTTGGTGTGTCTCCCAGGTGGCTTGTGGCAAACTTTAAACAACACTTTTTATGGATATCTTTAAGAAATGGCTTTCTTCTTGCCACTCTTCCATAAAGGCCAGATTTGTGCAATATACGACTGATTGTTGTCCTATGGACAGAGTCTCCCACCTCAGCTGTAGATCTCTGCAGTTCATCCAGAGTGATCATGGGCCTCTTGGCTGCATCTCTGATCAGTCTTCTCCTTGTATGAGCTGAAAGTTTAGAGGGACGGCCAGGTCTTGGTAGATTTGCATTGGTCTGATACTCCTTCCATTTCAATATTATCGCTTGCACAGTGCTCCTTGGGATGTTTAAAGCTTGGGAAATCTTTTTGTATCCAAATCCGGCTTTAAACTTCTTCACAACAGTATCTCGGACCTGCCTGGTGTGTTCCTTGTTCTTCATGATGCTCTCTGCGCTTTTAACGGACCTCTGAGACTATCACAGTGCAGGTGCATTTATATGGAGACTTGATTACACACAGGTGGATTGTATTTATCATCATTAGTCATTTAGGTCAACATTGGATCATTCAGAGATCCTCACTGAACTTCTGGAGAGAGTTTGCTGCACTGAAAGTAAAGGGGCTGAATAATTTTGCACGCCCAATTTTTCAGTTTTTGATTTGTTAAAAAAGTTTGAAATATCCAATAAATGTCGTTCCACTTCATGATTGTGTCCCATTTGTTGTTGATTCTTCACAAAAAAATACAGTTTTATATCTTTATGTTTGAAGCCTGAAATGTGGCAAAAGGTCGCAATGTTCAAGGGGGCCGAATACTTTCGCAAGGCACTGTATATAACTACAAATATATTCATATACACAACATACAGTTGAAGTCGGAAGTTTACATACACCTTAGCCAAGTACATTTAAACTCACTTTTTCACAATTCCTGACATTTAATCCTAGTAAAAATGCTGACAGAGCTGGTGTAACTGAGTCAGGTTTGTAGGCCTCCTTGCTCGCACACACTTTTTCAGTTCTGCCCACAAATTTTCTATAGGATTGAGGTCAGACATTTGTGATGGCCAGTCCAATAACTTGACTTTGTTGTCCTTAAGCCATTTTGCCACAACTTTGGATGTATGCTTGAGGTCAATGTCCATTTGGAAGACCCATTTGCGACCAAGATTTAACTTCCTGCCTGATGTCTTGAGATGTTGCTTTAATATATCCACATACTTTTCCTGCCTCATTATGCCATCTATTTTGTGAAGTGCACCAGTCCCTCATGCAGCAAAGCATCCCCACAACATGATGCTGCCACCCCTGTGTTTCATGATTGGGATGGTGTTCTTTGGCTTGCAAGCCTCCCGCTTTTTCCTCCAAACATAATGATGGTCATTATGGCCAAACAGTTCGATTTTTGTTTCATCAGACCAGAGGACATTTCTCCAAAATGTATGATCTTTGTCCCCATGTGCAGTTGTTAACCGTAGTCTGGCTTTTTTTATGGCGGTTTAGGAGCAGTGGCTTCTTCCTTGCTGAGTGGCCTTTCAGGTTATGTCGATATAGGACTCGTTTTACTGTGGATATAGATACTTTTGTACCTGTTTCCTCCAGCATCTTCACAAGGTCCTTCGCTGTTGTTCTGGGATTGATTTGCACGTTTCACACCAAAGTATGTTCATCTCTAGGAGACAGAGCGCGTCTCGTTCCTGAGCGGTATGACGGCTGCGTGGTCCCATGTTGTTTATACTTGCATACTATTGTTTGTACAGATGAACGTGGTACCTTCAGGCGTTTGGAAATTGCTCCCAAGGATGAACCAGACTTGTGGAGGTCTACAATTCTTTTTCCTGAGGTTGTCGCGATACGAAACCTTCAGCCCCGCCCCTTGGCCGGCAGCGGGGTGCTAGAGATGGTTAGCGTCCCGTTCCCTTGATTGGACAGGGCACTATAGATACTTCAGGCTATCTCGGTATAACCAGGACCGCTCGCGTAGCCCTGCCTCTCTTTCTTTATTGATACGTTGTCCGCGTAGAGAGGTCTTTTGCCTTGTCACTCTCAACGGTCTAGCTGGGATGTGTGAACCCCACGTTTATCCTCTAGACTCCTTTTACACCACTAATGGATCCTTGAGTTGTTATTAAGCCTTCTTCCTACCAGTCTCTATATGATTTCCCTCAGGTTGAGTATTTCCCCTCTGTGATGTATCTAGTTTAAAGCGTGAGGACCTTTAGTCAACTTAGTCTCACTACTCTGCCCGTCGGCTATGTATCGCTTGGATGATAAAACTTAGATAGATCGATAAGACAATTTAATGAATCACTACTGGACACACCTTCCTCCTTGTCTTTTAATGATAACTCACTTTGTCATAGAGTATTAGTCTCCGTTTCCAGTGTCCCGGTAGAGGGGAGTGTCAAAGTTGTTATCTCCCATGCCATTAACTGTCTAGGGAGGACGTTTTACTCGAGGCAAAATATGGCTACCGTTTATTTTTGGAAACACTCTGTTTTTTGTCTTTTACAATCAAACACACTTCAAAATACACAATTTGTTACTTGGTTACACACAGCGTTAATCAAAAACATGCAACTGCCTTAATGCTCTATAATGCCTGGTACAATGATAACACTTATCTCTAATAAAACATAATATTTCTACTTAATTACCTTTAAAAGATGACAGGGAGACCCACGGTATCAGGAGCAGAGTTTCAGTCGGTCAGAGTTCTTTTAAGAATTTAGGTAGGTAGCGACTCCCCTCTACTGGCTGAGAGGTTGAATTGGAGTCGGTGCTTTACTAAATTTAGAGATTCAAGTTTGGACTGGATGAGAGAACGCCCTGGTGATTCCCTGCCCCACTGGAATATCGAATAGTCTGTGCCATGCAACTAGGGCGAGGTACTGAGCTCAATCGAGAGGTTAAGTTTTTAGACTTTCTCTGGATGTAATTTGCACCAGTATACAAGCACCAAGGCCACAGGCGACAGAGTCAATTCGGATAACCATAGGTATAGACAGGGGATCAACTTAAGGACTAGAGTGACTCTCAGTCCCGTTGAACTACTGCAGCGTCCGTGCCATGCAACTAGGGCGAGGTACTGAGCTCAATCGAGAGGTTAAGTTTTTTAGACTTTCTCTGGATGTAATTTGCACCAGTATACAAGTACCAAGGCCACAGGCGACAGAACAGCAGTTCAATAGTTAAACGGTATATCGGAGAGACACTTCTCAGATCCAACAAGTTAGAATCTTTAAGTAATTTGAGTCAGGTGCCAATTAACCTAAGTCAAATGGTTGTCTAAATGAATTCAGAATTCAAGAAGAAAGTATCGGCAGTTTCTCTATATATACCTTTTTTTTTTATCTCTCACTCGAGGTCACGTGAGTGTCCTCCCCTCAACAAACTTTGGAGGACACACAGCTGCATTACCACATATTAACAACAGTTGATATATGGGCATCCGTTTATGATAGTGCCCTTACTCTTATAACAGTACATATATGGGCATCCGTTTATGACAGTGCCCTTACTCTATCAGCAATGAGTCTAACAGCTGTTCCCATTCAGAGGTGTCACTTGAGGCAGAGGGTGGTTCTTCCTGACACCAGTCTTGTTCAGTAGTGGGTTGGCTTGAGTCATCTTCTGGTGACGCTGTCCAATCTGGCATTTCAGTAGGCGTGGTCATCTCTGTCTCTACCATTGGTGGGTAAGGGTGGGTAAGGAAGAGGGCCAGGAGGTAGATCCATTTGGCGTTTTACTACAAGGTCTTGGCTGATTTCTTTTGATTTTCTTGATGTCAAGCAAAGAGGCACTGAGTTGAAGGTGGGCCTTGAAATACATCCACAGGTACACCTCCAATTGACTCAAATGATGTCAATAAGCCTATCAGAAGCTTTTAAAGACATGACATAATTTTCTGGAATTTTCAAGCTGTTGAAAGGCATAGTCAACTTAGTGTATGTAAACATCTGACCCACTGGAATTGTGATACAGTGAAATATAACTGAAATAATCTGTCTGTAAACAATTGTTGGAAAAATGACTTGTGTCATGAACAAAGTAGATGTCCTAAACGACTTGCCAAAACTATAGTTTGTTAACAAGATATTTGTGTAGTGGTTGAAAAACAAGTTTTAATGACTGCAACCTAAGTGTATGTAAACTTCCGAATTCACCTGTATATAACTACTACTATATTCATATATACTACATATATAGACTACTACTATATTCATATACACTACATATACACACTACTACTATATTCATATATACTACATATATAACTACTACTATATTCATATATATATGTATATACACACACGCTACTACTATATTCATATATAATACATTATATATATATATAATGTATATATATTATTATATATAATACATATATAACTATAACTACTATAGCTATATTCATATACAGTACATATTGTGGCGTACAGCAGGTCAGCCACCAGGGGGAGACTCGTCGAGCCCTGGTGACAGACGGAGTATACATCGTGAGGCAATGGCTCCATCTGCTGGATGTGCCAGGTCTCGACGGGCTCACCGGCCAGGACTAATTGGGGCTGATTGGGAGTTGGTGAGTAATCAAGGGCTGATTGCTCACCAGCTGTGCAAGGCCCATAAAGCTGCCAGAAGGGCAGCACACAGGGAGAGTGGGGGAAGAAAGGAGTCCTGTATAGTTGGGGATGGCTGCAGAGGTAACAGGAGGGAGTTCAGTTTTTGTGGATAGAGCAAGACACGAAGCCCAGAAGACGATATCCCGGAGAGGGTCTCATGGGGAGACCTATCCTTTTCTTTTTGATTTATTATTTAAATAAACACCCTTGGGGAACAACTGGGACCAGCTACTACCCCACCTAATGTTCTCAATCTGAGAAGTACCCCAGTCCTCCACTGGGTTTTCCCCTGTTGAAATCCTCTGCGGGAGGAGGCCACACAGCCTACTGGCCCTCGCTAAGGAGGTGTGGGAAGCCCTACCTACCCCATTACGCAGCGTGGTAGAGCACATGGAGACGATGAGGGAGCGGATGACAGCCATATGGCCAGTCATTAGGGAACATATGGGGAAGGCCCAACTCACCAAGCCCAGGTCTACAATCAGGGAGCCCAGCCCTGAGAATTCCAGGTGGGAGACAGGTTGTTGGTCTTAATCCCCACGGCCGAAAGTAAGTTCCTGGCAACATGGCACGGGCCATACGAGATGATCGAGAAGTTGGGACCTGTCAATTACCGTGTACGGCAACCGAGGAGATGGAAACCCCAACAGATTTACCACGTGAAACTGCTGAAGAAGTGGCACGAGAGGACAGCCTTGGCCGTGTTATGGTCGGGACCCAGGACACCAACGGTACCAGTGGTGGTCCCGAGCAATGAAGACATTGACCTGGCCCAGAGGCAAGAGCTCAGGGATTCATCGGAACACGCCAGGCCGCACAACCCTCATTGAACACCACATCCGTACCCGGCCCGGGGAAATAGTACGAAAGAGGCCATATCAGATACCATTGGCCCAAAGGAAGGCCGTGAAACAAGAAGTGGAGGCTATGCTGAGGATGGGGGTCATTGAAGAGTCCTACAATGCATGGTGCAGCCCCATCGTGTTGTTGCCCAAACCGGACGGTAGCCTCCACTTCTGTAATGATTTCCGGGGTGTGAATGACATAAGCTTATTCCACGCCTACCCCATGCCAAGGGTGGACGAGCTCATCGACCGATTGGGAAAGGCCCGGTACATCAGCACCCTTGACCTGACCAAAGACCAAAGGCAGGTACCATTAGCAGCCTCCTCTCAGGAGAAGACAGCGTTTTCGTTCGATCCCCACGGAGCCCCGCCCACATTCCAGCAACTGATGAACAGAGTACTTCAACCCCACCAGCAGTACCCAGCGACCTATCTGAATGATAACATTGAGTGGCTGCTGCCAACACACTGACAATGACACTGACTCAACTCCAGACACTTTAATAATGGGAATTGATGGGAAATGATGTAAATATATCACTAGCCACTTTAAACAATGCTACCTTATATAATGTTACTTACCCTACATTATTCATCTCATATGCATACGTATACACTGTACTCTATATCATCGACTGCATCCTTATGTAATACATGTATCACTAGCCACTTTAACTATGCCACTTTGTTTACATACTCATCTCATATGTATATACTGTACTTGATATCATCTACTGTATCTTGCCTATGCTGCTCTGTACCATCACTCATTCATATATCCTTATGTACATATTCTTTATCCCCTTACACTGTGTATAAGTCAGTAGTTTTGGAATTGTTAGTTAGATTACTTGTTGGTTATTACTGCATTGTCGGAACTAGAAGCACAAGCATTTCGCTACACTCGCATTAACATCTGCTAACCATGTGTATGTGACAAATAAAATTTGATTTGATTTGATATCATCATCCACAGCTGTTACTGTAATTGAATTATTCCAATATGTTTTCATTAATTGAATTCCCTTAATCTATTTTAGGAGAATTTGTAAGATTCTTGTTTGCATAAAATAGACAGAGACCAGTCTTATCAATAATAGGTAACAGAATTTATTCTCTGAGCGCGCTGCTACGTTACCACAAGCAACAGTTTATATACAATAACATGATGTCATTTCATTGCTTCTAGAATGAATCCCCTCCTCCCGACCTAGAATTAAGTGAGTTTAAAAGTTAATTCCAACTCACTAACACACTCACAGGTCACACAACATAACTGAATTAACTCTTGATCCCTCACCATTATCGATCACCACTTAGCTGACAGTTCTAATTAACAGAAAACCTAGGAATGCACTCACTGCCTTATCTAAAACACCCCAGAGCTCAGTTTCGTCGGTTCAACCATAGGTTAACGACCCTATCTGCTTACTTAACCCACTCCTCTCCAGACTAGTTTGGAATGGTGTTCGTTATATTTAATTACTCCTTGTTCATGCCACAAATCCCTTCTTATGAACTCATATTGTTAATCAGATATAATAAAACAGAGTATAAGTTTACTTAGTTACAGTTCTATTTAAAATGAGGATATTGTTTAGTCATTTATTCATAATATTCCTAACAACAGCCAAGGTCGGGAAGATGTGCCAGGTCTCAACGGGCTCACCGGCCAGGACTAATTGGGACTGATTGGGAGTTGGTGAGTAATCAAGGGAAGATTGCTCACCAGCTGTGCAAGGCCCATAAAGCTGCCAGAAGGGCAGCACACAGGGAGAGTGGGGGAAGAAAGGACTCCCATATAGTTGGGGATGGCTGTAGAGGTATGAGGAGGGAGTTCAGTTTTTGTGGATAGAGCAAGACACGAACACGATATCCCGGAGAGGGTCTCATGGGGAGACCTATCCTTTTCTTTTTGATTTATTATTTAAATAAACACCCTTGAAACTGAGCTAATCCTACTCTGTCCTTGTCTGATCTGTGTAAACGTCTTGACCAAACCCCCTGGTCTGCCACAATATGTAACTACTACTATATTTATATATACCTACCACTATATCATATATACTACATATATAACTACTACTATATTCATATATACCTACTACTATATCATATATATATACTACATATATAATGTTGTGTCTTTGGCTATGCCGGATTAATTGCTATGACATGCTATTCTATAAAATAATTTCTCCGTAATTAATATCACCTGATTGAGCTAATCATGTAAATGTAATTAACTAGAGAGTCGGGCACCACAAAATAATATTTATAGAGCTGTTATCTTCCGAATAAACTATAAAGAACTAGTAATATTTTACATCAATAGCAGTCAACATTAATCCTAATTTTACTTCAGTCTCGTCATCTGAAAGTTGTAAATTCTTGGTTATCTGCAAGAATCCTGGCTAACAAGTTGAATCAGCAATACAAAATTGGGTTTAATTATTTATTTACTAAATACCTAACTAATCACACAGAATTACATATACAAAGAATTAATTATACCTGGATAATTCTTTACGTCATAGGAAAACGGCCCTAGCGGGCGGAACAGATATGACGGCTTGTTACACAAAGGAAAAGGGGCGGGGTTTGAGTGAAAGAGCCGGGAGACTGGGGAACAAAGGGAAGAAGTTGTGCTATCGTAAATACAGTATCTTATGCATTCTAAATTACCGCCCATTTGGAAAAGGAAAATAAATATTTACTCTGAGCTGCGCTTCAGTAGGTTGGTGGTAGATGGAAGGCCGTGTTGCCAAACCGAGTCCTTTGTCCTTTGAAGAATGTCTCTGGTGGTCACTTGGATAAGTTGTAGTAACGTCGTTGTGTGGTAGATGGGATACTCTGTCTGTTCCTTCCTAACCTGCGTTTGCAGCTGCGGTCGCTAACTCAACGGCTAGGAGGTATCACTTCTGTCTTGAATAAGAGTTCAAAGTTCATTCCATTCGCAACCAAAGCTCATGCTGATGTTGGCTTCGTTCTGTAGTTTTATCTGAACCATTCTGACATGGGATCGTCATCCTCGCATCCGCGGAACAGAAAGTTATGTTGTCGTCAAGAGCTTATATAGGAAGGAAGAGGAGGGTGTGTTTGAAAAGTTTTATAGCCCTTGTTTCTTCACAGGGGAGGGCCACTGATTGAGCAGAGCCCTATCTTATGAAAACCCACATCTCACATTTTAGAAGCTAAAATCACATTTCACCCCATCACAAAAAATGTCATATTCAAACATTTAAATTGAACAACAATTCCATGTGAATCTGATAACTCTGATGTGTAGACTTTCCACTGTAGAGTTTATGCCATCTTATCATTGATGAGAATGTCTCAGATGACAACCGAACTGACATCATATTCATTAAGTACCACTGCATATGTTCAATTGACCGGATTACCAGAATATAGTTAATTTCCCCCCACATACTGATGTTCCCAGAATCTCTATGTTAACCAAGTTTTTATTTAAATGTAACCTTAGTAGGTTAGAGAGAGGAAAAAGGGGGGAAGAGGTATTTATGACTGTCATAAACCAAGGCCAACGTCATGACAATAACTACTACTATATTAATATATACCTACTACTATAACATATATACTACATATATAACTACTACAATGTTCATAAACACTACCATTCAAAAGTTTGGGGTCACTTAGAATAGTCCTGGTTTTTGAACAATGTATTTATCAGCTACCTGTATCTCTAATATAACCATATATTAATCAGCTACCTGTATCTCTAATATAAACATGTATTAATCAGCTACCTGTATCTCTAATATAACCATGTATTAATCAGCTACCTGTATCTCTAATATAACCATGTATTAATCAGCTCCCTGTATCTCTAATATAACCATGTATTAATCAGCTACCTGTATCTCTAATATAACCATGTATTAATCAGCTACCTGTATCTCTTATATAACCATGTATTAATCAGCTACCTGTATCTCTAATATAACCATGTATTAATCAGCTACCTGTATCTCAATTAGAACCATGTATTAATCAGCTACCTGTATCTCAATTAGAACCATGTATTAATCAGCTCCCTGTATCTCTAATATAACCATGTATTAATCAGCTCCCTGTATCTCTAATATAACCATGTATTAATCAGCTACCTGTATCTCTAATATAACCATGTATTAATCAGCTACCTGTATCTCAATTAGAACCATGTATTAATCAGCTCCCTGTATCTCTAATATAACCATGTATTAATCAGCTACCTGTATCTCTAATATAACCATGTATTAATCAGCTACCTGTATCTCAATTAGAACCATGTATTAATCAGCTACCTGTATCTCAATTAGAACCATGTATTAATCAGCTCCCTGTATCTCTAATATAACCATGTATTAATCAGCTACCCGTATCTCTAATATAACCATGTATTAATCAGCTCCCTGTATCTCTAATATAACCATGTATTAATCAGCTACCTGTATCTCAATTAGAACCATGTATTAATCAGCTACCTGTATCTCTAATATAACCATGTATTAATCAGCTACATGTATCTCTAATATGACCATGTATTAATCAGCTACCTGTATCTCTAATATAACCATGTATTTATCAGCTACCTGTATCTCTAATATAACCATGTATTAATCAGCTCCCTGTATCTCTAATATAACCATGTATTAATCAGCTACCTGTATCTCTAATATAACCATGTATTAATCAGCTCCCTGTATCTCTAATATAACCATGTATTTATCAGCTACCTGTATCTCTAATATAACCATGTATTAATCAGCTACCTGTATCTCTAATATAACCATGTATTAATCAGCTACCTGTATCTCTAATATAACCATGTATTAATCAGCTACCTGTATCTCTAATATAACCATGTATTAATCAGCTCCCTGTATCTCTAATATAACCATGTATTAATCAGCTACCTGTATCTCTTATATAACCATGTATTAATCAGCTACCTGTATCTCTAATATAACCATGTATTAATCAGCTACCTGTATCTCAATTAGAACCATGTATTAATCAGCTACCTGTATCTCAATTAGAACCATGTATTAATCAGCTCCCTGTATCTCTAATATAACCATGTATTAATCAGCTCCCTGTATCTCTAATATAACCATGTATTAATCAGCTACCTGTATCTCTAATATAACCATGTATTAATCAGCTACCTGTATCTCTAATATAACCATGTATTAATCAGCTACCTGTATCTCAATTAGAACCATGTATTAATCAGCTCCCTGTATCTCTAATATAACCATGTATTAATCAGCTACCTGTATCTCTAATATAAACATGTATTAATCAGCTACCTGTATCTCTAATATAACCATGTATTAATCAGCTACCTGTATCTCAATTAGAACCATGTATTAATCAGCTCCCTGTATCTCTAATATAACCATGTATTAATCAGCTACCTGTATCTCTAATATAACCATGTATTAATCAGCTACCTGTATCTCTTATATAACCATGTATTAATCAGCTACCTGTATCTCTAATATAACCATGTATTAATCAGCTACCTGTATCTCAATTAGAACCATGTATTAATCAGCTCCCTGTATCTCTAATAGAACCATGTATTAATCAGCTCCCTGTATCTCTAATATAACCATGTATTAATCAGCTACCTGTATCTCTAATATAACCATGTATTAATCAGCTACCTGTATCTCTAATATAACCATGTATTAATCAGCTACCTGTATCTCTAATATAACCATGTATTAATCAGCTACCTGTATCTCTAATAGAACCATGTATTAATCAGCTCCCTGTATCTCTAATATAACCATGTATTAATCAGCTACCTGTATCTCTAATATAACCATGTATTAATCAGCTACCTGTATCTCAATAGAACCATGTATTAATCAGCTACCTGTATCTCTAATAGAACCATGTATTAATCAGCTCCCTGTATCTCTAATATAACCATGTATTAATCAGCTACCCTGTATCTCTAATATAACCATGTATTAATCAGCTCCCTGTATCTCTAATATAACCATGTATTAATCAGCTACCTGTATCTCAATTAGAACCATGTATTAATCAGCTACCTGTATCTCTAATATAACCATGTATTAATCAGCTACCTGTATCTCTAATATAACCATGTATTAATCAGCTACCTGTATCTCTAATATAACCATGTATTTATCAGCTACCTGTATCTCTAATATAACCATGTATTAATCAGCTCCCTGTATCTCTAATATAACCATGTATTAATCAGCTACCTGTATCTCTAATATAACCATGTATTAATCAGCTACCTGTATCTCTAATATAACCATGTATTAATCAGCTACCTGTATCTCTAATATAACCATGTATTAATCAGCTACCTGTATCTCTAATATAACCATGTATTAATCAGCTACCTGTATCATGTATTAATCATAAATATAACCATGTATTAATCAGCTACCTGTATCTCAATTAGAACCATGTATTAATCAGCTACCTGTATCTCTAATATAACCATGTATTAATCAGCTACCTGTATCTCTAATATAACCATGTATTAATCAGCTACCTGTATCTCTAATATAACCATGTATTAATCAGCTACCTGTATCTCTAATATAACCATGTATTAATCAGCTACCTGTATCTCAATTAGAACCATGTATTAATCAGCTCCCTGTATCTCAATTAGAACCATGTATTAATCAGCTCCCTGTATCTCTAATATAACCATGTATTAATCAGCTACCTGTATCTCTAATATAACCATGTATTAATCAGCTACCTGTATCTCTAATATAACCATGTATTAATCAGCTACCTGTATCTCTAATATAACCATGTATTAATCAGCTACCTGTATCTCAATTAGAACCATGTATTAATCAGCTCCCTGTATCTCTAATATAACCATGTATTAATCAGCTACCTGTATCTCTAATATAACCATGTATTAATCAGCTCCCTGTATCTCTAATATAACCATGTATTTATCAGCTACCTGTATCTCTAATATAACCATGTATTAATCAGCTACCTGTATCTCTAATATAACCATGTATTAATCAGCTACCTGTATCTCTAATATAACCATGTATTAATCAGCTACCTGTATCTCAATTAGAACCATGTATTAATCAGCTCCCTGTATCTCTAATATAACCATGTATTAATCAGCTACCTGTATCTCTAATATAACCATGTATTAATCAGCTACCTGTATCTCTAATATAACCATGTATTAATCAGCTACCTGTATCTCTAATATAACCATGTATTAATCAGCTACCTGTATCTCTAATATAACCATGTATTAATCAGCTACCTGTATCTCTAATATAACCATGTATTAATCAGCTACCTGTATCTCAATTAGAACCATGTATTAATCAGCTCCCTGTATCTCTAATATAACCATGTATTAATCAGCTCCCTGTATCTCTAATATAACCATGTATTAATCAGCTACCTGTATCTCTAATATAACCATGTATTAATCAGCTACCTGTATCTCTAATATAACCATGTATTAATCAGCTACCTGTATCTCAATTAGAACCATGTATTAATCAGCTCCCTGTATCTCTAATATAACCATGTATTAATCAGCTCCCTGTATCTCTAATATAACCATGTATTAATCAGCTACCTGTATCTCAATTAGAACCATGTATTAATCAGCTACCTGTATCTCTAATATAACCATGTATTAATCAGCTACCTGTATCTCTAATATGACCATGTATTAATCAGCTCCCTGTATCTCTAATATAACCATGTATTAATCAGCTACCTGTATCTCAATTAGAACCATGTATTAATCAGCTACCTGTATCTCAATTAGAACCATGTATTAATCAGCTACCTGTATCTCTAATATAACCATGTATTAATCAGCTACCTGTATCTCTAATATAACCATGTATTAATCAGCTCCCTGTATCTCTAATATAACCATGTATTAATCAGCTACCTGTATCTCTAATATAACCATGTATTAATCAGCTACCTGTATCTCTAATATAACCATGTATTTATCAGCTACCTGTATCTCTAATATAACCATGTATTAATCAGCTCCCTGTATCTCCAATATAACCATGTATTAATCAGCTACCTGTATCTCTAATATAACCATGTATTAATCAGCTCCCTGTATCTCTAATATAACCATGTATTAATCAGCTACCTGTATCTCAATTAGAACCATGTATTAATCAGCTACCTGTATCTCTAATATAACCATGTATTAATCAGCTACCTGTATCTCTAATATAACCATGTATTAATCAGCTACCTGTATCTCTAATATAACCATGTATTTATCAGCTACCTGTATCTCTAATATAACCATGTATTAATCAGCTCCCTGTATCTCTAATATAACCATGTATTAATCAGCTACCTGTATCTCTAATATAACCATGTATTAATCAGCTACCTGTATCTCTAATATAACCATGTATTAATCAGCTACCTGTATCTCTAATATAACCATGTATTAATTAGCAGATCTGAACATGAAACAGAACACTCTGAATGGAATTTCTGCACTTAGTCCACACACATACACATTACCAAATGTTCTCGGCACTTCACACACTTCAAACAAGCTTCCTGAATAATGATGAGCTCATGGTACAATAGGACAGGAGCTGGGAGGGGGTTGAACACAAAGACAGAATGTTGGAAGACCACCACTCAAAGGAGATGGAGCGATGGAGAGAGACGGATTGATGGAGGGAGAGGGAGGGATGGAGAGAGACTGATTGATGGAGGGAGAGGGAGGGATGGAGAGAGAGAGAAAGCATTTGCCTTAGTTGAACTGAGATGAAGGGAGGCGTGTGGTGTGTTTCTGTTTGGAGTGGCATATGATTACCCTCTCATTTCCTCTCAGCTCTTCCCACTCTCTCCATCTCTTCGTCTCTCCATCCTTCCATCTCTCCCCTCCTCCCTCTCATCTCTCCCCTCGTCCCTCCATATGTCTGTGTTTGGATTTCACAGAAATAACCTGTTGCATTCAGGGGCAGATTGACATATAGGCAGACCTCTATAGCATACACACACATCTAAACTGACAGACTTTTTCAACATACACACACTCACACAGCTATGGAGAGAGACAGATGATTTAGTCTGTGGTTTACTACTCAATGTTAGTACACGGTGAGTTGGTTTTGAGGTTGTGTGCCTGGTTGACTGGCTGGGACGGGACAATCTAGTGTCTAGCATTCTACAGGGACGGAGGACAACAGGAAGGTGAAGCCTGAAAAAGACCAAATGTGAAGGTATTTGTCTAGGGTTCCTCACTTCACACTTCTCCTCTCTTCATCCCACTATTCCTTTCCTCTTTACCTCTCTCTCTCTCCTTCTCTCCTCTCTCCTTCTCTCCTCTCTCCTTCTCTCCTCTCTCCCTCTCTCTCAATCTCCCTTTCTGTCCCTCACGCTCTCTCTTTCCTCTCTCCCTCTCATTTTCTTTCCTCTTCTCTCCTACTCCCCACCCATCTTTCTCCTCCCTCTCTCTCCTTCGTTACTCATCCCATTCTTTGTTTCTGTGACCAGGCGGTTGCTATGGTGGCCAAGGTTGTCTCCATGGTGATGGCAGCTTGTTGGTTACGTTTGGTTATGTTTCTGGACAATCCATGTCCTGGCTGACCTTCACACTGTGTGTCTAGATGACGGGGCAGGTGTTGGGTGAGGGTACTGAGCTGGCGTCTCAGAGGCTGTCAGTGAAGACATGGCTGGACGAGGAATGCGAGAGAGCAGACAGCAACCTGAGTCATCTGAGTCGGTATGAACACACACACACACACACACACACACACACACACACACACACACACACACACACACACACACACACACACACACACACATTTATTTTCCAGCAGCACACCATCCTATTTTCCACCGCTGGCTTGCCAGTGACCAGCAGCAGCCTCTGAGAGGCAGGGTAACTGGGTGTTTACCATAGCTACTAACAGGATGTCTGTCAGGTCAGGTGTTTAACATAGCTACTAGCAGGATGTCTGTCAGGTGTTTGACATAGCTACTAACAGGATGTCTGTCAGGTGTTTAACATAGCTACTAACAGGATGTCTGTCAGGTCAGGTGTTTAACATAGCTACTAACAGGATGTCTGTCAGGTGTTTAACATAGCTACTAGCAGGATGTCTGTCAGGTGTTTAACATAGCTACTAACAGGATGTCTGTCAGGTTAGGTGTTTAACATAGCTACTAACAGGATGTCTGTCAGGTGTTTAACATAGCTACTAGCAGGATGTCTGTCAGGTGTTTAACATAGCTACTAGCAGGCTGTCTGTCAGGTGTTTAACATAGCTACTAACAGGATGTCTGTCAGGTTAGGTGTTTAACATAGCTCCTTGCAGGATGACTAGTAGGGGGGTGGGTTCAATGTACATATTCCCAGTGAACATTTGATTAATTGTTCAGCGATCTAACGGCTTGGGGGTGGAAGCTGTTCGGCAGTCTGATGGCTTGAGGGTGGAAGCTGTTCGGCAGTCTGATGGCTTGAGGGTGGAAGCTGTTCGGCAGTCTGATGGCTTGGGGGTAGAAGCTGTTTTGCAGTCTGATGGCTTGAGGGTAGAAGCTGTTTGGCAGTCTGATGGCTTGGGGGTAGAAGCTGTTTGGCAGTCTGGTGGCTTGAGGGTAGAAGTTGTTTGGCAGTCTGATGGCTTGGGGGTGGAAGCTGTTCAGCAGTCTGATTGCTTGGGGATAAAAGCTGTTCAGCAGTCTGATGGCTTGGTGGTGGAAGCTGTTCGGCAGTCTGATGGCTTGAGGGTAGAAGCTGTTTGGCAGTCTGATGGCTTGAGGGTAGAAGCTGTTTTGCAGTCTGATGGCTTGAGGGTAGAAGCTGTTTGGCAGTCTGATGGCTTGAGGGTAGCAGCTGTTCGGCAGTCTGATGGCTTGAGGGTAGAAGCTGTTTGGCAGTCTGATGGCTTGAGGGTAGAAGCTGTTTGGCAGTCTGATTGCTTGAGGGTAGAAGTTGTTTTGCAGTCTGATGGCTTGAGGGTAGAAGCTGTTTGGCAGCCTGATGGCTTGGGGGTAGAAGCTGTTTGGCAGTCTGGTGGCTTGAGGGTAGAAGCTGTTTGGCAGTCTGATGGCTTGGGGGTAGAAGCTGTTTGGCAGTCTGATGGCTTGAGGGTAGAAGCTGTTTGGCAGTCTGATGGCTTGAGGGTAGAAGCTGTTTGGCAGTCTGATGGCTTGAGGGTAGAAGCTGTTTGGCAGTCTGATGGCTGTTTGGCAGGGGTGGGGGAAGCTGTTTGGCAGTCTTGGCTTGGGGGTGGAAGCTTTTCGGCAGTCTGATGGCTTGAGGGTAGAAGCTGTTTGGCAGTCTGATGGCTTGAGGGTAGAAGCTGTTTGGCAGTCTGATGGCTTGGGGGTGGAGGAGCCTTTTGGACGTGGACCTGTGCTCCGGTATGGTTTGCCGTGTCGTAGCATAGAGAATTATGACTGGTGACTGGAGTCTTTGAACATTTTGGGGCCCTTCCTCTGAGTGTGCAAGCTGTCATCAAGGCAAAAGGTGGCTACTTTGAAGAACCTAAAATCTGAAATATATTTTATTTTTTTAACACTTCTTTTGGTTACTACATGATTCCATATGTGTTTTTCACTATTATTCTACAATGTAGAAAATTGCAAAAATAAAGAAAAACCCTTGAATTAGTAGGTGTGTCCAAACTTTTGACTGGTACACAGGATGTTTAATAGGATGTCTCTCAGGTGTACGCACGCACACACACACGCACATGCACGCACATGCACACACACACACACACACACACACACACACACACACACACACACACACACACACACACACACACACACACACACACACACACACACTCTTCTTAATCCTTCATGTGTTCGTGTAGGGGCCAGTCTATGTGTGATGACACGTCGTCAGAACTACAACGGATGGCTGTCATTGACCGGAGAGGACTCACCTCCCAGAACTCCTTCAGAGGGAGAGGAGCCATGTCCAGGTGACACAAAAAACACTGTTGTCTGTTATATTCACATATAACGTTTATACAAGGAACAAAATTACCGACGCAACATGTAAAGTGTTAGTCCAATGTTTCATGAACTGAATTTTAAAATCCCGAGGAGTATTTCTGTCTGTAGTAAAGCCCTTTTTGGGGGAAAAACTAATTCTGATTGGCTGAGCCTGGCTCCCCAGTGGGTGGGCCTATGCCCTCCATGGCCTACCAATGGCTGCGCCCCTGCCCAGTCATGAAATCCATAGAGTCGGGCCTAATGAAATTATTTCAATTGACTGATTTCCTGATATGAACTGTGTTTTATAATTTTTGCTTCGGTATAAATAATATGTCAATATTTTCTAACATAGTACAATACAATGTTATGTCACAATATCCTAATATACATGTGTGTTTGTGTGTGTGTTCTGTGTGTGTTTCCAGGTTGGTCAGCATGGTGGTGACTTTGAGAGAGTGGGCTCATAAGAGTTTGGTTGAGGAGCAAGAGAGACCTGATTCGTTCCTGGAAAGGTTCCGAGGCCCTGATCTGCAGGCTCCGCCCAGCAGGATCAGCCAATCACGACAGGATGCTGAGCCCACTGTCCACAACGACCACATACACAGGTATGATACTCCGTATGATTTCCTAATTTCTGATTTACTACAAATAGTGACAATTCATACCACCAGTCAGCTGACAAACACAGCAAAGCAATTCCACTCTTCCACTCTCTCTCACACACTTTCTTTCTTTCTTTCTTTCTTTCTTTCTTTCTTTCTTTCTTTCTTTCTTTCTTTCTTTCTTTCTTTCTTTCTTTCTTTCTTTCTTTCTTTCTTTCTCTCTCTCTCTCTCCCTACCCCTCTCTGTCACTCACTCCCTCTCTGTCACTCACTTCCTCTCACCCCTCTCTCCCCCCTTCCTGCAGTAAGAGTCCAGGTATGTTGATATTATCTCCAGCTGATAATATCTATTACCACTGGCTCCTGATCATCTCGACTGCTGTGCTCTACAACTGGTGCCTCCTGGTGGCCAGGTAAGGCAGCACACTTCTCTTCTTTTATACAACATCATTGCTGTGAGACTTCTGAGTCGTTTTACGTAGGTCAGGAATTAATCCAAGGCAATTTTTCAGAGCAGCGTGCTAGACAGCTGACAATCAAGGCATTTTGCTCCACCTTAAAAAGTCTGTTAGGGACGTTATTTATACTGAACAAAAATATAAAAGCAACATGCAACAATTTCAAATATTTTTCAGAGTTACAGTTCATATGAGGAAATCAGTCAATTTATATGAATTCATTAGGCCCTAATCTATGGATTTCACATGATTAGGCAGTGGTGTAGCCATGGGTGGGCCTGGGAGGTAGCCAGACCCACCCACTGGGGAGCCAGCCCCAGCCCCAGCCAATCAGAATTAGTTTTTTCCCCACAAAAGGGCTATATTTCAGCATTCACACCCCCCTCCTTGATGATCACGCAGCTGTGTGTAATGATCATGCTGTTTAATCATCTTGATATGCCAAGTGGCTGGATTATCTTGACAAAGGATAAAATGTTCACTAACAGGAATGTAATCAAATTTGTGTACAACATTATAGACAAATAAGCTTTGTGCATATGGAAGATTTCGGGGATTTTTTACATTTCAGCTCATAAAACATAGGACCAGCACTTTACATTGTAGCAAGATCAAGGGTGTGGGGTTTCCACGTCACCAAGTTCAATAACAAAACAGGCACCAGTAGCACAAATAGAATGCAAAGGGGAAGTTTATTAGGGATTTTGGTACTGTGATCACCTGGTTTAGATGTGCCTCCCACTCACTCTCATGGATCACAAAATCATCAATGTACGCCACCGCGTACTTCCGATAGGGTCAGAGAACCATGTCCATCAACCTCCGTGGCCCTTTGCAGTTCAAAGGGCAGCTTCTTATAATGGAACAGACCATCCGGGGTGGCGAAAGCAGTTTTCTACCATGCCTTGAGAGCTAAGGGCACCTGTCAATAATCCTTTGTCAGGTCGAGCGTGCTGATCAATCGGGCGGTCCCTAGCCATTCTATTAGTTCATCAAATCAGGGCATGGGATAGGCGTCGAACTTTGAGATTTAATTTACCTTCCTAAAATCATTACAGAATCGATCATTTCCGGCATCGACAGAGATGGCCGCCTCGCTTCGCGTTTCTAGGAAACTATGCAGTTTTTTTTTTTTTACGTGTTATTTCTTACATTGGTACCCCAGGTCATCTTAGGTTTCATGACATACAGTCGGGAAGAACTACTGAATATAAGAGCAACGTCAACTCACCATCAGTACGACCAGGAATATGACTTTCCCGAAGCGGATCCTGTGTTCTGCCTTCCACCCAGGACAACGGAATGGATCCCAGCCTGCGACCCAAAACAAAGACGTCGTAAAAGAGGGAATCGTAGCGGTCTTCTGGTCAGGCTCCGGAGACGGGCACACCGTGCACCACTCCCTAGCATACTACTCGCCAATGTCCAGTCTCTTGACAACAAGGTTGATGAAATCCGAGCAAGGGTAGCATTCCAGAGAGACATCAGAGACTGTAACGTTCTTTGCTTCACGGAAACATGGCTCACTCGAGAGACGCTAACGGAATCGGTGCAGCCAGCGGGTTTCTTCACGCATCGCGCCGACAGAAACAAACATATTTCTGGTAAGAAGAGGGGCGGGGGCGTATGCCTTATGACTAACGTGACATGGTGTGACCACAACAAAATACAGGAACTCAAGTCCTTCTGTTCACTTGACTTAGAATTCCTCACTATCAAATGTCGTCCGCATTATCTACCAAGGGAATTCTCTTCGATTATAATCACAGCCGTATATATTCCCCCCCAAGCAGACACATTGATGGCCCTGAACGAACCTTATTTGACTCTTTGCAAACTGGAAACCACATATCCTGAGGCTGCATTCATTGTAGCTGGGGATTTTATCAAGGCTAATCTGAAAACAAGTCTCCCTAAATTGTATCAGCACATCGATTGCGCAACCAGGGCTGGTAAAACCTTGGATCATTGCTATTCTAACTTCCGCAACGCATATAAGGCCCTCCCCCACCCTCCTTTTGGAAAAGCTGACCACGACTCCATTTTGTTGCTTCCTGCCTACAGACAGAAACTAAAACAACAAGAAGCTCCCGCGCTCAGGTTTGTTCAACGCTGGTCTGACCAATCTGATTCCACGCTTCAAGACTGCTTCGATCACGTGGATTGGGGTATGTTCCGCATTGCGTCCAACAACAACATTGACGAATACACTGATTAGGTGAGCGAGTTCATTAGAAATTGCATTGATGATGTCATTCCCATAGCAACAATTAAAACATTCCCAAACCAGAAACCGTTGATTGATGGCAGCATTCGCGTGAAACTGAAAGCATGAACCATTGCTTTTAACCACTGGTCCCTTTAACCACTGGTCCCTTTGTGGTCTGTAGGTGGAGGAGTCTCACAGTGTCAGTCAGGTTCAGGGACCGGGCGAAGTCAGGTCAGATCAAGGTCACCATACTCCCGGAGTCCAAAAGTGCCGTGGTGTCCTTTCCGTTGGCTCTTACCCGGGTGACAGGAGAAGGACCACACTCCTCAGCCCAGCATGCCCTCAGTAAGCCACAGGGACGCCCGGTGGCTACCTCACTGGCTGAGGCTGAAGGCATTGGGACATTGCGGGCTGGACAGTTCCAGGCGATGTGTCCCAGCTCACCACACTCGTAGCACTGGTTCAGGTTCAGGAAGGGGCGTCATCTCAAGGAGCTGCCTGTCGGTGTCCCCCATCCTTGGCTGGGGTTACGGCCTTGTCCGCCTTCCTTTTCCGCTCCTTTGGGTGAGTGGAGGGTTCTGTCTTCCGTGGTTTTCCGCTGCGCAGAACCTCCAAAGCCACTTCCTGTCCTTCAACCGGAACCACCAGCTGATCTGCACTCTGCGGGTTAACTTGGCTGGCTAACTGGGAGCTTCAACCGGGAGAGAGCGTATACATTTATCTATGACCACTTTCTCGATGGTTGTGAGTGTCAGGGGTTCAGCAATTGGCTCTTGGCCAGCCTAATTAGATCATGCATTTGTGATCAGGGATGTTGTACGATCATACGCCCAATCATGGAATTGTTGTGCCCTGCTTATCAGGGTGTAGCCATATCTGCACATGATTTCCTTTTCAGCACCTCTTAACGCATCGCCTGGTCAACTGTCAGATCATGTTGCAAATCAACCCTCCCTGAATGCTTGGAGAAAAAAAACTACTGACCCTAATAATAATTAAAACAAAGTGGATAGCAGAGAACATGCCTAACCTGCTGTTCTTCGGTTTGCAAGCATTACATGGCAAAGTAGCCAGAAGGTTGTAGCATATCACCGCTGACAAGGGTTGGAGTGAAAAGATAGCCACTATAAAGCACTACTTAAATCTTTCAACTTATTTGCATCCGAGAAAAAAATGGCCTTTTATAAACATATTTCATGCAATTCTACATGACTAGAGGCAAGCAGAATCTCTTTTAATACCACAACAGAGCATGACAACAAGTGAGCACATGCTGCAGCACCGGAGACGTTTTGATTTCTATTCATGCAGTTGTTAAAAAGAGTCTAAGTTTGGAACAGTGCTGAAGTTATCTGATGCCGTGTCTGAATCCTGGCTTAGGAAGGTCACCAACAATTCTGACATTTCCATCCCCAACTACAACATTTTCTGTTAAGATAGAACTGCCAAAGGGGGAGGAGTTTCAATCTACTGCAGAGACAGCCTGCAGAGTTCTGTCACACTATCCAGGTATGTGCCCAAACAATTCAAGCTTCTACTTTTAAAAATCCGCCTTTCCAGAAATAAGTCTCTCACTGTTGCCACTTGTTATAAACCCCCCTTAGCCCCAGCTGTGCCATGGACACCATATGTGAATTGATCGACCCCATCTATCTTCAGAGTTCGTACTGTTAGGTGACCTAAACTGGGATATGCTTAGCACCCCGGCCATCCTACAATCTAAACTATATGCCCTCAATCTCACACAAATTATCAAGGAACCTACGAGGTACAACCCTATTCTGGAAGGATATTGACCTCATCCCGTCAGTAGAGGATGCCTGGTTGTTCTTTAAAAGTGCTTTTCTCACTCTCTTAAATAAGCATGCCCCATTCAAAAAATGTAGAACTAAGAACAGATACAGTTGAATTCGGAAGTTTACATACACCCTAGCCAAACACATTTCAACTCAGTTTTTCACAATTCCTGACATTTAATCCCAGCAACAATTCCCTGTCTTAGGTCAGTTAGAATCACCACTTTATTTTAAGAATGTGAAATGTCAGAATAATAATAGAGAGAATGATTTATTTCAGCTTTTATTTCTTTCATCACATTCCCAGTGGGTCAGAAGTTTACATACACTCAATTAGTATTTGGTAGCATTACCTTTATATTGTTTAACTTGGGTCAAACGTTTAAGGTAGGCTTCCACAACCTTCCCACAATAATTTGGGTGAATTTTGGCCCATTCTTTCTGACAGAGCTGGTGTAACTGAGTCAGGTGTTTTGGCCTCCTTGCTCGCACACACTTTATCAGTTCTGCCCACACATTTTCTATAGGAAGGGGTCAGGGCTTTCTAATGGCCACTCCAATAGCTTTACTTTGATGTCCTTTAGCCACTTTTGCCACAACTTTGGAAGTATGCTTGGGGTTATTGTTCATTTGGAAGACCCATTTGCAACCAAGCTTTAACTTCCTGTCTGATGTCTTGAGATGTTTCTTCAATATATAAACAACATTTTCCTGCCTCATGAAGCCATCTATTTTGTGAAGTGCACCAGTGCCTCCTGCAGCAAAACTCCCCCACAACATAATGCTTCACGGTTGGGATGGTGTTCTTCGGCTTGCAAGCCTACCCCTTTTTCCTCCAAACATAATGATGGTCATTATGGCCAAACAGTTCTATTTTTGTTTCATCGGACCAGAGGACATCTCTCCAAAAAGTACGATCTTTGTCCCCATGTGCAGTTGCACACCATAGTCTGGCTTTTTTATGGTGGTTTTGGAGGAACATGGCCAAGATGTTCAAATGTTCACAAATGACCAGCATGGTCAAATAATAATCACAGTAGTTGACGAGGGTGCAGCAAGTCAGCACCTCAGGAGTAAATGTCAATTGGCTATTCATAGCTGATCATTTAGAGTATCTCTACTGCTCCTGCTGTCTCTAGAGAGTTGAAAACAGCAGGTCTGGGACAGGTAGCACATCCGGTGAACAGGTCAGGGTTCCATAGCCGCAGGCAGAACAGTTGAAACTGGAGCAGCAGCACGGCCAGGTGGAATGGGGAGAGCAAGGAGTATTCATGCCAGGTAGTCCAGAGGCATGGTCCTAAGGCTCAGGTCCTCCGACAGAGAGAATGAAAGAAAGAGAGAAAGAGAGAATTAGAGAGAGCATACTTCCATTCACACAGGACACTGGATAAGACAGGATAAGTACTCCAGATATAACATACTGACCCTAGCCCCCGACACGTAAACTACTGCAGCATAAATACTGGAGGCTGAGACAGGAGGGGTCAGGAGACACTGTGGCCCCATCCAATGATACCCCCGGACAGGGCAAAACAGGCAGGATATAACCCCAGCCACTTTGCCAAAACACAGCCCCCACACCACTAGAGGGATGTCTTCAACCACCAATTACCATCCTGAGACAAGGCTGAGTATAGCCCACAAAGATCTCCACCACGGCACAACCCAAGGGGGGGCGCCAGCCAAGACAGGAAGATTACGTCAGTGACTCAACCCACTCAAGTGACGCACCCCTCCTAGGGACGGCATGGAAGAGCACCAGTAAGCCAGTGACTCAGCCCCTGTAATAGGGTTAGAGGCAGAGAATCACGGTGGAGAGAGGGGAACCGGCCAGGCAGAGACAGCAACGGCGGTTCGTTGCTCCAGAGCCTTTCCGTTCACCTTCACACTCACACTCCTGGGCCACACTGGAATAATATCATCACATTTGTTGGTTCTAGTCAGGATTATAGCAGCCGTATTTAGCACTAACTGAAGTTTATTTAGTGATTTATCCAGGTAGCCGGAAAGTAGAGCGTTGCAGTAGTCTAACCTAGAAGTTAAAAAAGCATGGATTAATTTTTCTTCATCATTTTTGGACAGAAAGTTTCTGATTTCTGCAATGTTACGTAGATGGAAAAAAGCTGTCCTTGAAACAGTCTTGATATGTTCGTCAAAAGACAGATCAGGGTCCAGAGTAACACCGAGGTCCTTCACAGTTTTATTTGAGACGACTGTACAACCATCAAGATTAATTGTCAGATTCAACAGAAGATCCCTTTGTTTCTTGGGACCTAGAACAAGCATCTCTGTTTTGTCTGAGTTTAAAAGTAGAATGTGTGCAGCCATCCACTTCCTTATGTCTGAAACACAGGCTTCTAGCGAGGGCAGTTTTGGGGTTTCACCATGTGTCATCCGCATAGCAGTGAAAGTTAACATTATGTTTTCGAATGACATCCCCAAGAGGTAAAATATATTGTGAAATCAATAGTGGTCCTAAAATGGAACCTTGAGGAACACTGAAATTTACAGTTGATTTGTCAGAGGACAAACCATTCACAGAGACAAGCTGATATCTTTCCGGCAGATAAGATCTAAACCAGGCCAGAACTTGTCCGTGTAGACCAATTAGGGTTTCCAATCTCTCCAAAAGAATGTGGTGATCGATGGTATCAAAAGCAGCACTAAGGTCTAGGAGCACGAGGACAGATGCAGAGCCTCGGTCTGACGCAATTAAAAGGTAATTTACCACATTCACAAGTGCAGTCTCAGTGCTATGATGGGGTCTAAAACCAGACTGAAGTATTTGGTATACATTGTTTGTCTTCAGGGAGGCAGTGAGTTGCTGCGCAACAGCTTTTTACAGTTTTTTTGAGAGGAATGTAAGATTTGATATAGGCCCACAGTTTTTTATATTTTCTGGGTCAAGGTTTGGCTTTATCAAGAGAGGCTTTATTACTGCCACTTTTAGTGAGTTTGGTACACATCTGGTGGATAGAGAGCCGTTTATTATGTTCAACATAAGAGGGGCAAGCACAGGAAGCAGCTCTTTCAGTAGTTTAGTTGGAACAGGGTCCAGTATGCAGCTTGAAGATTGAGATGCCATGATTATTTTCATCATTGTGTCAAGAGATATAGTACTAAAACACTTGAGTGTCTCTCTTGATCCTAGGTCCTGGCAGAGTTGTGCAGACTCAGGACAGCTGAGCTTTGGAGGAATACGCAGATTTAAAGAATTTTCTTTCTCATGATCATGATATTTTCCTCAAAGAAGTTCATGAATTTATTACTGCTGAAGTGAAAGCCATCCTCTCTTGGGGAATGGTGCTGTAACGGGATTCTTCTGTTGAAGGAGAGGCGGACCAAAACGCAGCGTGGTTATTTGGATACATCTTTAATAAAGATGACAACAGAACAATATACAAAAACAATAAATGTGAAGAAACCAAAACAGCCCTATCTGGTGCAACAAACACAGAGACAGGGACAATCACCCACAAACCCCAACACCAAACAAGCTACCTAAATATGGTTCCCAATCAGAGACAATGACTAACACCTGCCTCTGATTGAGAACCATATCAGGCCAAACACAGAAACAGACAAACTAGACACACAACATAGAATGCCCACTCATATCACACCCTGACCAAACAAAACATATAAACATACAAAGCAAACTATGGTCAGGGTGTGACAGGTGCTTTTTAGTTAGCTTTGTGACGTTACCAAAAATAAATGTAGGATTGTTCTTATTTTCCTCAATTACGTTGGAAAAATAGGATGATCGAGCAGCAGTGAGGGCTCTTCGATACTGCACGGTACTGTCAGAAGACTTCCAGTTTGGTGTGGCGCCATTTCCGTTCCAATGTTCTTTAAGCTTGCTTCAGAGCTCAGGTATTTTCTGTATACCAGGGAGCTAGTTTCTTATGACAAATGTTTTTAGTTTTTAGGGGTGCAACTGCATCTAGGGTATTGCACAAGGTTAAATTGAGTTCCTCGGTTAGGTGGTTAACTGATTTTTGTCCTCTGACATCATTGGGTAGGCAGAGGGAGTCTGGAAGGGCATCAAGGAATCTATGGGTTGTCTGAGAATTTATAGTACGACTTTTGATGCTCCTTGGTTGGGGTCTGAGCATATTATTTGTTGCAATTGCAAACGTAATAAAATGGTGGTCTGATAGTCCAGGATTATGAGGAAAAACATTAAGATCCACAACATTTATTCCATGGGACAAAACTAGGTCCAGAGTATGACTGTGAGGGTGAGTAGGTCCAGAGACATGTTGGACAAAACCCACTGAGTCCATGATGGCTCCGAAAGCCTTTTGGAGTAGGTCTGTGGACTTTTCCATGTGAATATTAAAATCACCAAAAGTTTGAATATTATCTGCTATGACTACAAGGTCTGATAGGAATTCAGGGAACTCAGTGAGGATTGCTGTATATGGCCCAGGAGGCCTGTAAACAGTAGCTAAAACAAGTGTTTGAGTAGGCTGCATAGATTCATGACTAGAAGCTCAAAAGACGAAAACATCAGGGGGGGGGGGTTTGTATATTGAAATTTGCTATCGTAAATTATAGCAACACCTCCGCCTTTGCGGGATGCAAGGGGGATATGGTCACTAGCATTAACCAAATCAAATCAAATGAAATTTTATTTGTCACATACACATGGTTAGCAGATGTTAATGCGAGTGTAGCGAAATGCTTGTGCTTCTAGTTCCGACAATGCAGTAATAACCAACAAGTAATCTAACTAACAATTCCAAAACTACTGTCTTATACACAGTGTAAGGGGATAAAGAATATGTACATAAGGATATATGAATGAGTGATGGTACAGAGCAGCATAGGCAAGATACAGTAGATGGTATCGAGTACAGTATATACATATGAGATGAGTATGTAAACAAAGTGGCATAGTTAAAGTGGCTAGTGATACATGTATTACATAAGGATGCAGTCGATGATATAGAGTACAGTATATACGTATGCATATGAGATGAATAATGTAGGGTAAGTAACATTATATAAGGTAGCATTGTTTAAAGTGGCTAGTGATATATTTACATCATTTCTCATCAATTCCCATTATTAAAGTGGCTGGAGTTGAGTCAGTGTCAGTGTCAGTGTGTTGGCAGCAGCCACTCAATGTTCAGGAGTTGAGGCCTCATTTAAATCAGGCTTAAGCCATGTTTCAGTCAGGCCAATCACATCAAGATTATGATCAGTGATTAGTTCATTGACTATAACTGCCTTTGAAGCGAGGGATCTAACATTAAGTAGCCCTATTTTGAAATGTGAGGTATCACGATCTATTTCAATAATGGCAGGAATGGAGGAGGTCTTTATTCTAGTGAGATTGCTAAGGCGAACACCGCCATGTTTAGTTTTGCCCAACCTAGGTCGAGGCACAGACATGGTCTCAATGGGGATAGCTAAGCTGGCTGTGCTAGTGGCAGACTCCACTAAGCTGGCAGGCTGGCTAACAGCCTGATGCCTGGCCTGCACCCTATGTTGTTGTGGAGCTAGAGGAGTTAGAGCCCTGTCTATGTTGGTAGATAAGATGAGAGCACCCCTTCAGCTAGGATGGAGTCCATCACTCCTCAACAGGCCAGGCTTGGTCCTGTTTGTGGGTGAGTCCCAGAAAGAGGGCCAATTATCTACAAATTCTATCTTTTGGGAGGGGCAGAAAACAGTTTTCAACCAGCGATGGAGGTCTACAATTTTTTGTCTGAGGTCTTGTCTGATTTCTTTAGATTTTTCACGATGTCAAGCAAAGAGGCACTGAGTTTGAAGGTAGTCCTTGAAATAAATCCACAGGTGCACACCTCCAACTGACTCAATTATCGTATCAGAAGCTTCTAAAGCCATGACATTATTTTCTGGAATTTTCCTAGCTGTTTAAAAGCACAGTCAGCTTAGTGTATTTAAACTTCTGACCCACTGGAATTGTGATATAGTGAAATAATCTGTATGTAAGCAATTGTTGGGAAAATGACTTGTGTCATGCACAAAGTAGATGTCCTAACAGACTTGCCAAA
The DNA here is from genome assembly GCF_018296145.1 of Oncorhynchus tshawytscha. Taxonomy (NCBI): domain Eukaryota; kingdom Metazoa; phylum Chordata; class Actinopteri; order Salmoniformes; family Salmonidae; genus Oncorhynchus; species Oncorhynchus tshawytscha. The sequence continues at coordinate 91,112,849 of NC_056436.1, read as the reverse complement.
ACTATAGTTTGTTAACAAGAAATTTGTGGAGCGGTTGAAAAACTAGATTTAATGACTCCAACCTAAGTCTATGGAAACTTTCGACTTCAACTGTATAGCCCTTGGTTCACTCCAGACTTGACTGCCCTTGACCAGCACAAAAACATCCTGTGGCGTACTGCATTAGCATCGAATTACCCCCACGATATGCAAGTCAGGAACCAAAATACAAAGTTAGTTAGGAAAGCTAAGGCTAGCTTTTTTTACACAGAAGTTTGTATCCTGTACTACTAATTCCAAAATGTTTTGGGACAATGTAAAGTCCATGGAGAATAAGAGCACCTCCTCCCTGCTGCCCACTGCACTGAGGATAGGAAACACTGGCCATGCTTTCCACCTGGCTACCCCTACCCCGGCCAATAGCTCTGCACCCCCTGCAGCAACTTGCCCAAGCCCCCCGCATTTCCTTCACCCAAATCCAGATAGCTGATATTCTGAAAGAGCTACAAAATCTGGATCCCTACAAAGCATCTGGGCTAGACAATCTGGACCCGCTCTTTCTAAAATTATACGCCAACATTTTTTGCAACACCTATTACTAGCCTGTTCAAACTCTCTTTTGTATCGTCTGAGATCCCTAAAGATTGGAAAGCTGCCGCAGTAATCCCCTCTTCCAAGGGCAAGACACTCTAGACCCAAACTGTTATAGACATATATCCATCCTGCCCTGCTTTTCTAGTCTTTGAAAGCCAAGTTAACAAACAGATCACGACCATTTCGAATCCCACCGTACATTCTCCACTATGCAATCTGGTTTTGGAGCGGTCATGGGTGCACCTCAGCCACGCTCAAGGTCCTAAACGATATCATAACTGCCATCAATAAAAGACAGTACTGTGCAGCTGTCTTCATCAACCTGGCCAAGGCTTTCGACTCTGTCAATCACCACATTCTTATCGGCAGACTCAACAGCCTTGGCTTCTCAAATGACTGCCTCGCCTGGTTCACTAACTACTTCTCAGATAGAGTTCAGTGTGTCAAATCGGAGAGCCTGTTGTCCAATTCAACAGGTTCAATTCTCTGGCCGACTATTTTCTCTGTATACATCAATGATGTCGCTCTTGCTGCTGGTGAGTCTCTGATCCACCTCTACGCAGACGACACCATTCTGTATACTTCTGGCCCTTCAATAGACACTGTGTTAACAAACATCCAAACAAGCTTCAATGCCATTCAACACTCCTTCCATGGCCTCCAACTGCTCTTAAATGCTAGTAAAACTAAATGTATGCACTTCAACCGATCGCTGTCCGCACCTGTATGTTTGTTTATTTCATGTATAACTCTGTGTTGTTGTTTTTGTCGCACTGTTTTGCTTTATCTTGGCCAGGTCGCAGTTGTAAATGAGAACTAGGGGAAATATTATTATTTATTTATTTATTTAAATCTACCAACTTTAAAAATGTAGCTCAACAGAACCAGTTTGATTGGATTCTTAACACATTAGGTAGGCCTGTATGCACATTTTATATATGAACATTTTCTAATTCATTCCTTGATATTGTTGTTACAAAATAGATGTATGGTGACTGTGATCAGGGCATGGGAATATAAGAGCATCTGATAGGCTAAATTAAAAAAGCATGCTTAGCTTACCACTTGGGAATATAAGAGCATCTGATAGGCTAAATTAAAAAAGCATGCTTAGCTTACCACTTGGGAATATAAGAGCATCTGATAGGCTAAATTAACAAAGCATGCTTAGCTTACCACATGGGAATATAAGAGCATCTGATAGGCTAAATTAAGAAGACATGCATAAATCACCACATGATTCTCAAACAAAAGACTGGCCAAACCTGTGTTTCTAAAAGTTAATTCAAATGCAACTATAGTTAGATCAACCAATACATCATGAGTAGTCTAGCTATAGTTAGATCAACCAATACATCATCACTAGTAGTCTAGTTATAGTTACATCATCACTAGTAGTCTAGTTATAGTTAGATCAACCAATCCATCTGTCACGATTTCCACTGAAGGTGTCTCCTCTCCCTGTTCGGGCGGTGCTCGGTGGTCGTCGTCGCCGCCGGTCTACTAGCTGCCAACAATCCTTTTTTCTTTTCATTTGGTTATGTCTGTCTTATGTGCCACCTGTGTTCTATTTGGGTAATTAGGGGGGTGGTATTTAAATCTCGTCATTTCTTCCGGGTTTTGTGCGGGATTGTTTCGTTTGCTGTCGTTCTGTTCTGGGCTGCGTTTTAGGTTCTGTTGTACAGGTGGTTTGAGGCTACTGTGTTAGTCCTGATTTTCATGCTCTTTGGACCTTGTTTATTAAACTCCCTTTTCGGAAACTTGCTTTCTCCTGCGCCTGACTCCACACCCACATCTCCTTTTGGAGAGATCTGACAACATCATCATGAGTAACTCATGATGATGTATTACTTGGTTGCTTTTGAAGCGCTTTGAGATTGTTATGAAGAGCGCTATAGAATCAAATCAAAGTGTATTTGTCACGTGTGTCGAATACAACAGTAGTAGACCTTACAGTGAAATGCTGAATACAACAGTAGTAGACCTTACAGTGAAATGCTGAATACAACAGGTGTAGTAGACCTTACAGTGAAATGCTAAATACAAAAGTTGTAGACCTTACAGTGAAATGCTGAATAGAACAGTTGTAGACCTTACAGTGAAATGCTGAATACAACAGGTGTAGTAGACCTTACAGTGAAATGCTGAATACAACAGTAGTAGACCTTACAGTGAAATGCTGAATACAACAGTTGTAGACCTTACAGTGAAATGCTGAATACAACAGGTGTAGTAGACCTTACAGTGAAATGCTGAATACAACAGGTGTAGTAGACCTTACAGTGAAATGCTGAATACAACAGGTGCAGTAGACCTTACAGTGAAATGCTTACTTACAGGCTCTAACGTGTGTGTGTGTGTGTGTAGGTAAGTAAAGAAATAAAACAACAGTAAAAAGACATTTGAAAGTAACAGTTGCAATGCTATATACAGACAGCGGTTAGTCAGGCTGATTGAGGTAGTATGTACATGTAGGTATGGTAAAAAGTGACTATGCATATATGATGAACAGAGAGTAACAGTAGCGTAAATAGAGGGGTTGGCAGGTGGTGGGACACAATGCATATATTATTATTATTATTAATATTATTATAATATGTCAAAAAGGTAGGCAATAGTACGCAATCCACAGTAAAAAGAGTCCTATATCGACATAACCTGAAAGGTCGCTCAGCAAGGAAGAAGCCACTGCTCCAATACCGCCATAAAAAAAGCCAGACTATGGTTTGCAACTGCATATGGGGACAAAGATCGTACTTTTTGGAGAAATGTCCTCTGGTCTGATGAAACAAAAATAGAACTGTTTGTCCATAATGACCATCATTATGTTTGGAGGAAAAAGGGGGAGGCTTGCAACCCGAAGAACACCATCCCAACCGTGAATCACAGGGGTGGCAGCATCATGTTGTGGCGGTGCTTTTCTGCAGGAGGGTCTGGTGCACTTCACAAAATAGATGGCATCATGAGGTAGAAAAATTACGTGGATTTATCAAAGCAACATCTCAAGTCAGGAAGTTAAAGCTTGGTCGCAAATGGGTCTTCCAAATGGACAATGACCCCAAGGTCATTGACCCCAAAGTTGTGGCAAAATGGCTAAAGGAGAACAAAGTCAAGGTATTGGAGTGGCCATCACAAAGCCCTGACCTCAATCCTATAGAAAATGCATGGGCAGAACTGAAAAAGTGTGCGTGAGCAAAGAGCTAACCTGACTCAGTTACACCAGCTCTGTCAGGAGGCCTTACACCAGCTCTGTCAGGAGGAATGGGCGAACATTCACCCAACTTATTGTGGGAAGCTTGTGGAAGGCTACCTGAAATGTTTTTTTATTTTATTTATTTTTTTACCTTTATTTAACCAGGCAAAATTCTTATTTTCAATGACGGCCTAGGAACAGTGGGTTAACTGCCTGTTCAAGGGCAGAACGACAGATTTGTACCTTGTTAGCTCGGGGGTTTGAACTTGCAACCTTCCAGTTACTAGTCCAACGCTCTAACCACTAGGCTACCCTGTTTGACCCAAGTTAAACAATTTAAAGGCAATGCTACCAAATACTAATTGAGTGTATGTAAACTTCTGACCCACTGGGAATGTGATGAAAGAAATAAAAGCTGAAATAAGTCATATCTACTATTTTTCTGACATTTCACGTTCTTAAAATAAAGTGGTGATCCTAACTGACCTAATTCAGGTAATTGTACTAGGATTAAATGTCAGGATTTGTGAAAAACTGAGTTTAAATGTATTTGGCTGAGGTATATTTAACCACCGACTTCAACTGTGTATATACACCTTTTCTGAAAGTCCTCAGAGTCTGCAACACCACTAAGCATCGGCACCATGAAGACCAAGGAGCTTTCCAAAAAGGTCAGGGACAAAGTTGTGGAGGAAGTACAGATCAGGGCTGGGTTATAAAAACACTTTGAACATCCCAAGGAGCACCATTAAATCCATTATTAAAATATTGAAAGAATATGGCATCACAACAAACCTGCTGTCAGGTGTGCGCTACTGGTAGCGAAGTCAGGTGCAGGAGAGCAGAGAGTTGTGAATAGGCGCACACTTTAATGAGGCAGGAGAAACCAACAGATGGACGCAACTGCATCTAAACCTCCAGCCCATAGACAAAAGTGAAAAACACGCAAAAACAGTCACAATTATTTATGTTTAACAATAAACATGTGAACAAACACGGTAAAAGCAAACCAGTCAACAATAAACACGTAACACAAACAATTCCACACAAAGACATGAGGAATAAATACATGTAGATTGATTGGGAATGAAAACCAGGTGTGCAGAGAACAAGACAAAACAAATGGATAAATGAAAAACGGAGCGGCGATGGCTAGAAAGCCGGTGACGTCGACCGCCGAACACTGCCTGAACAAGGAGAGGAGCCGACTTCGGCGGAAGTCGTGACACCTGCCAAGAGAATGCCGCCCACCAAAACTCACAGACCAGTCAAGGAAGGCATTAATCAGAGAGGCAACAAAGAGACCAAAGATAACCCTGAAGGAGCTGCAAAGCTCTACCGCGGAGATTGGAGTATTTGTCCATAGGACAACTTTCAGCCGTACACTCCACAGAGCTGGGCTTTAGGGAAGAGTGGCCAGAAAAAAGTAATTGCTTAAAGAAAAATATAAGCAAACACATTTGGTGTTCGCCAAAAGGCATGTGGGAGACACCCCAAACATATGGAAGAAGGTACTCTGGTACTCTACTCTGGCGCAACCCCAATACCTCTCATCACCCCGAGAACACCATCTCCACAGTGAAGCATGATGGTGGCAGCATCATGCCGGGGGACGTGTTTTTCATCAGCATGGACTGGGAAACTGGTCAGAATTGAAGGAATGATGGACGGCGCTAAATACAGGGAAGTTCTTGAGGGAAACGTGTTTCAGTCTTCCAGAGATTTGTGACTGGGACGTAGGTTCACCTTCCAGCAGGACAATGACCCTGAGCATACTGCTAAAGCAAAACTTGAATGGTTTAACAATCCAATTGAGAAACTGTGGTATGACTTAAAGATTGCTGTATACCAGCGGAACCCATCCAACTTGAAGGAGCTGGAGCAGTTTTGCCTTGAAGAATGGGAATAATTCCCAGTGGCTGGATGTGCCAAGCTTATAGAGACATACCCCAAGAGACTTGCAAAAGGTGGCTCTATGAAGTATTGACTTTGGGAGGGATGAACAGTTATGCACGCTCAAGTCTTATTTCTTGTTTGTTTCATAATAAAAAAATATTTTGCATCTTCAAAGTGGTAGGCATGTTGTGTACATCAAATGATATTAACAGCCCCAAAAAATCTATGTTAATTCCAGGTTGTAAGGCAACAAAATAGGAAAAATGCCAAGGGGGGGTGAATACTTTGGCAAGCCACTGTAGCCTAGGCCTATGGCCTATAGTAATCAACACCACACTAACAGAACTTGATACTGAGCGTCCAGCATAGAATCAGGGATTGGGGTCATCATCGAGCACACATGAGATACTATAACAAGCAACTCATTATCAACCCCTTAGCGATATGACATTTAATCTAAATTCAAATTTAAAATGGATGACCCTCCCCCATTTTCCTCTGGGTAATTGTGTACATTTCGACCACTCTTTTCGTCAACAATGTATATGGATTTGAAGCTACCCCACCTAGCATCAGATTGACTGGTTCATTCTTTACTCACCTTAAAGATATGTAGCGACAGTAATGTAGTGACAATAATGGAGTGACAGTAATGTAGTGACAGTATTGTTGTGACAGTATTGTAGTGTCAGTAATGTAGTGACAGTAATGTAGTGACAGTAATGTTGTGACAGTGTTGTTGTGACAGTATTGCAGTGACAGTATTGTAGTGACAGTAATGTAGTGACAGTAATGTAGTGACAGTAATGTATTGACAGAATTGTTGTGTGTTCTGTGCAGGGCATGTTTTGATGAGCTTCAGACGAGTGGTGCCATCGTGTGGCTGGTGTTGGACTACCTGTGTGACGGTCTCTACATCTTGGACACAGCCGTCAGGCTACGCACAGGTCAGAGGTCAATTCTCCACAATTTGTTTCTGTCGTGTTTCTGTTCTCTTTCTTTGATTCCTCACGTTCCCCCTGTTCTCACCTCCTGAAAGAGTCTGTCAGCCTACCCTGAGTCTGTCTGCCTACCCTGAGTCTGTCTGCCTACCCTGAGTCTGTCTGCCTACCCTGAGTCTGTCTGCCTACCCTGAATCTGTCTGCCTACCCTGAGCCTGTGCCCTAACACTGACTGTGTAACTCTACCTGTTTGTTTATCAGGTTTCCTGGAGCAGGGTCTGTTGGTGAAGGACCTCTCTAAGCTGAGAGACAGTTATCTGAAGACGGTTCAGTTTAAACTAGACCTGTTGTCTATCCTGCCTACTGACCTGTTCTACCTATCTCTGGGAATACACACTCCTCTCCTCCGCTTCAACAGACTTCTGCGGTTCAACCGCATGTTCGAGTTCTTCGACCGTACAGAGACCAGGACCAGTTACCCCAACGCCTTCCGCATCACTAACCTGGTCCTTTACATACTGGTACGTGCACACACACGCACACCCACACACTGGTGGGAGATATGTGGTACACACACAAGCATGCATGTGTAACCAAGTTGAATTAGTTAAACTAACAGCTCAGCTAAAAATACCACCACCTGCGCCATTTTTTGGTGGCGCAGCTGTCTAAGGTGTTTCAAACAGGGTGGTCACATGGGTTTGCGAGGCTGAGGATTCAACATGGCATACCAGTTTAGGCTCATCAGGAAGGAAGCTATACTGATAAGCAAACAGCATTAAACCAATATATAAACACACACAGACTCTAACATCAAAAAGGAGCTGATCGTGGACCACAGGAAACGGGGGAGCGAGCACACCCATATCCACATCAATGGGGTTGTATTAGTTTCTCAGTGTCCAAATTATTAAGGAATTATCATGGTCCACACACACTCACACAGTTGTGAAGAGGGCACAACAGCGCCTCGTCCCTCTCACTAGGCTGAAAATATTGGCATGGGCCCTCGGATCTTCACAAGATTCTACAGCTGCATCTTGACTAGCTGCGCCACCGTTTGGTAAGGCAACTGCAATGCACCCAACCGTAAGGCGCTGTTGTGACAGTAATGATGTGACTTCAAAGGGTGGTGTGATCGACCCAGTACATCACTGGGAAGGTGGTGTGAACCACCAGTACATCACTGGGAAGGTGATGTGAACGGCCCAGTACATCACTGGAAATGGTGGTGTGAACGACCCAGTACATCACTGGAAATGGTGGTGTGATCGACCCAGTACATCACTGGGAAGGTGATGTGAACGGCCCAGTACATCACTGGAAATGGTGGTGTGAACGACCCAGTACATCACTGGAAATAGACCGCTAAATAGCTCATCAAATGGCTACCTCGGACTACCTGCATTGACCCTTTTTCCAGCTAACTCTTTTACACTGACTCTACCCACACACTCAGACATACATACACACATACATATACTGACACCCCAACACACACACACTTGAGTAATTTAGCAGACCCTCTTATTCAGAGTGACTTACAAGTGCGATTAGGGTTAAGTGCCTTGCTCATGGGCACATCGGCAGATTTTTTACAAACCAGCAACCTTTCGGTTACTGGCCCAACACTCCTGACCGCTAGGCTACCTATCATTGGATTTAGGGTAAAAGTTGGATGAAAAAAATACTGAAATGCCCTTACGTTGATGACTTTTTGCAAATCCAATGATTAATCTAATACCCTGAGTCTGTCTGCCACTGATTCAATGTTATCGCATAGATTTGAGGGGTTGAAATGTCTAGGAAACAATCTTGATTCAACCATTTTCTGCCCAGTGGGTTGTTGGAAAAGGACCCATGAGTTAGCTTTTCCTGTTAGTCTGTTAGTCTGATCACCTGTTGACTAATTCATGTTGATTTGATTTAACCCTGCTGTCTCTCCTCCAGGTGATCATCCACTGGAATGCCTGTATGTACTACTCCTTCTCCAAGGCCCTGGGACTGGGGTCTGACTCCTGGGTGTATCCCAACCAGACAACTCTGTCGCGGGGTTACATCTACTGCCTCTACTGGTCCACCCTCACCCTCACCACCATAGGAGAGACACCGCCACCCGTACGAGATGAGGAGTTCCTCTTTGTGGTCTTTGACTTCCTGGTGAGTGTATAATGTAACCGTATACCATATACCCTATTCCATAGATAGTGTACCATTTTATTTCTGACAAGGAACCAATTGACCTAGATAGTGGATTACTTTATGTCTGACATTGAACCCTATCCCCTAGATAGTGCACTACTTTGTCTGACATGGAACCCTGTTCCCTAGATAGTGCACTACTTTGTACTCATGGAACCCTGTTCCCTAGATAGTGCACTACTTTGTCTGGCATGGAACCCTGTTCCCTAGATAACGGACTACTTTGTCTGACATGGAACCCTGTTCCCTAGATAGAGGACTACTTTGACTGACATGGAACCCTGTTCCCTAGATAACGGACTACTTTGTCTGACATGGAACCCTGTTCCCTAGATAGCAGACTACTTTGTCTGACATGGAACCCTGTTCCCTAGATAGTGCAGTACCAAGGCTATTGAGTCAATAAGAATGCAGTGATTGACAGAGTCGAAAGCCTTGGTCAGGTCGATGAAGATGGTTGCACAGTATTGTCTTGATTATGATATTATTTAGGTTATGATATTTGGTTACGATATTGTTTAGGACCTTGAGCATGGCTGAGGTGCACCCATGACCAGCTCTGAAACCAGATTGCATAGCGGAGAAGGTATGGTGGGATTCGAAATGGTCAGTAATCTGTTTGTTGACTTGGCTTTCGAAGACCTTAGAAAGGCAGGGTAGGATAGATATAGGTCTGTAGCAGTTTGGGTCTAGAGTGTCTAGCACTTTGAAGAGGGGGATGACCGCAGCTGCTTTCCAATCTTTGGGGATCTCAGATGATACGAAAGAGAGGTTGAACAGGCTAGTAATAAGGGTTGCAACAATTTTGGTGGATCATTTTAGAAAGAGATGGTCCAGATTGTCTAGCCCGGCTGATTTGTAGGGTTCCAGATTTTGCAGCTCTTACAGAACATCAGCTGTCTGGATTTGGGTGAAAGAGAAGTCGGGGGAGGCTTGGGCAAGTTGCTGTGGGGGGGTGATGAAATGTTGGCCGGGGTAGGGGTAGCCAGGTGGAAAGCATGGCCAGCCGTAGAAAAATGCTTATTGAAATGATTGATTGTCGTAGATTTATCGGTGGTGACAATGTTTCCTATCCTCAGTGCAGTGGGCAGCTGGGAGGAGGTGCTCTTATTCTCCATGGACTTTACAGTGTCCCAAAGAGGTAGAGACCCCTTATCTTGGTGCTAGGTGCAGAGGAATCCTCTTATCTTGGTGTACTCTGCAGCGCAGCTAAGACCTGTGTTAACCCTAACAAGCTGCTTACTACTTTCAGTCTGCTATTCTGTGGTGATGTTCTGGCCCAAACACCACAAAGCAAGCTAAAAAACTATGCCCAAACTGCGGTGAGTCCTTAAGGAAGAATTCAAATGCGGTGGCTAATGACATTTGTGATTTGTTTGATCTTAAAGTGTGGAGATATCCAACACTTGTTATATGATGAATCTGTACAGTCTCAAAGTAACATTTCACTTGTTTGTAATGCTGGGTAAATGTGGTTCCAAACATTGGAATGCTGGACACAAGCAGGGATGATGAGTGAAATCTAGATGAGATAGTCGATGTATCAGCAGTGGGCACAGAAGATGACATGTTTGACTGCTTCAATCAGAGGTCTTCACTTTATCCATGTGAACGCACGGAGCCTGCTGACGAAATTAGAGGAATTAAACCTACTGGCTTCTAACACCCGGGCTTCAGTAGTTGCTGTGACTGAGAATTGATGGGTCAACTGAGGACAATGAGGTTGAGCCACCAGGTTTTAGTATTTATAGAATCATCTGAAACTGAAACGGTGGCAGTGTGTTTTTACTAGGAAGAATGTGCATTTTAACCCTTGTTCAGATCTGAAAATGGATGGTCTTGAGGTTGTATGTGTAGAAACACTTCTTCCTGAATGTCATCCTGCACTTGTTGGTCTGTGCTATCGGCCTCCTAAGCAGAATCATTTCCATGATTGGATTGAATTGCTGTGATCACAATGTATTGACTGATAGAGAATGTATTCTGCTTGGTGGTTTTAATACAAATGTGCAGTTACCACCACAGAAACGTACACTAGTAAATGCCCTGTATGACTTTAATCAGTTATTTGGACTAAAACAACTGATTGTTGAGCCAACCCGGATGTGTATTGACAGTAAATCAACTTTGGATTTGATTATTGTATCAGACCAAGAGAACATCTGTCAGTCAGTAGTCTTAAATATTGGTTTTAGTGATTATATGGTATCCTGCTGTACCCGTAAGGCATCCTAAATGCTACTTGAGCAAGGTAATAACTACATGAAGGTACGGTTTATGTCACAATACTCAATGGAACGTTTTGTAGAAGGACTTGGAAATTTGGATTGGTCTCATGTACTGTGATGTCACGTCCCTCAACTAACCTGTACCCCCACACACTGACTCGGTACTAGTGCCCTATGTATATAGACTCATTATTGTTATGTTGCTGTGTTACTTTTTATGATTTTTTACTTTAGACTATTGGGTAAATATTTTCTTAACTCTTCTTGAACTGCACTGTTAAGGGCTTGGAAGTAAGTATTTCACGGTTGTTGTATTCGGCGCATGTCAAATCAAATCAAATCAAATTTTATTTGTCACATACACATGGTTAGCAGATGTTAATGCGAGTGTAGCGAAATGCTTGTGCTTCTAGTTCCGACAATGCAGTAATAACCAACAAGTAATCTAACTAACAATTCCAAAACTACTGTCTTATACACAGTGTAAGGGGATAAAGAATATGTACATAAGGATATATGAATGAGTGATGGTACAGAGCAGCATAGGCAAGATACAGTAGATGGTATCGAGTACAGTATATACATATGAGATGAGTATGTAAACAAAGTGGCATAGTGAAAGTGGCTAGTGATACATGTATTACATAAGGATGCAGTCGATGATATAGAGTACAGTATCTACGTATGCATATGAGATGAATAATGTAGGGTAAGTAACATTATATAAGGTAGCATTGTTTAAAGTGGCTAGTGATATATTTACATCATTTCCCATCAATTCCCATTATTAAAGTGGCTGGAGTTGTGTCAGTGTGTTGGCAGCAGCCACTCAATGTTAGTGGTGGCTGTTTAACAGTCTGATGTGACAACTTAAAGTTTGATGTTGATCAAGCTTGTTATCTTTTTAAAGATCTGTTTCTGTCTGCACTCAACTCTCTGACTCCAATGAAACAAATTAGAATCAAACAGCGGTCAGGGAAATGGATCACTTGGAAGATCTTAGACCTCATAAGGAAAAGGGAATAGCCACCTGGCCAGATTCAGAAGGACACATCTACTTCAAGATTATGATGGTTAAAGTAACTGTAGAAACCAGGCAAGATACAAAATAGATAAGGCCAATTCCTAACATTACATAGACACTGTGAATGACACCTTAAATCAGCCTTGTAAAATGTGGAACATTTTCAAAGACATTGGCTCAAAAGCTCCCCAAACTGTAAAATCCTGTAGTAATGGCCTGGATATTGATGATGTTTCATGTTATGACCAGGCAAAGTTTGCTAATTACTTTAATCCATTTTTAACCACTATAGCCTCATCTGCTCTGGACACTATGGCCAGTCTTTATTATCAACTTTTACCACAGCAAAGGATCACTAATGATTTGTTTGAGATGTGCATGGTAACAGAGGACAACATTTCCAATCTACTATGCTTAATGAGCACCAAAAAAGCAACTGGGCTGGATAACCTTCCTGCAAGATTCATAAAGGATAATGGTGGTGTCACTGCTAAAATTATAACTCATATTGTAAACCTTTCTATTACTAGTGGTACGTTTCCCAAGCATCTCAAAACAGCCCGGATGGTTCCACTCCACAAGAAGAGCAGTAAAACAAATGTAGGAAACTACAGGCCCGTGTCAATCCTCAGAACCTCATCCAAAGTTGTTGAGAGATGAGTTTTTAATCAACTTGAAGGATACCTTCTGGAGAACAATCTTCTTTATGAACTCCAGTCTGACTTTAGAACAGCTCATTCCACTGATACTTGCCGTATCCACCTTTTTGACCACATTAAGCAGGAAGAGACAACAGCTAATCAGCTAGCATAACAACAGCAGGTAAAATGGCGTTGACTAGACAACGGGGCCGACAGATAAAACATAAACAAGCAGAATGGAGTACCGTGATTAATGGACAGTCCAGCGTGTGTCACATTGGGTGAGGCAGGTTTCCGGAAAGGTATAAACAGATTAAAAATCAAAAAGAGATAGAAAGTGAGTATGGGTCCGGTGCGTGTTTGGGACGCGGCGATTCAGACGGTTAGCAGGCCTGTGCTAACAAGCTAACAGTTCGTAGGCCCGGGCTAAACAAGGTAGCAGTTAGCGGACCGGGGCTAGACAAGCTAGCAGTTAGCAGGCCGAGTTTAGCAAGCAGGGAGATAGCGAGGGCTAGAGAGTTGGCCTTTGGGGGACGTCGTGATGGGGTGAGTCTGTTTATTCCTCTTCATGCGGTGACATCGATAGACCGGTCGTGGGCCCGGGTATTGTAGCCCAGGAGTATGCTACGGTGGTAGTACAGGTGCGCTGGCCGGGCTAGCTTCATGCTAAGTGGGTGGAAGCGCTAGCCAGGAGTAATCATCCGGGGTTGCGGTTTAGCTAGATAGCTAGTTGTGAAGATCCAGCTGAAAAATGTTCCGTTTGCGGTGGGAATCCGGGGATGAATCCGGGGATGAAAAATAAATAGGTCCGTTATGCTCTGGTTAGAGTCGCGTTGTTCGAGCTGGCGAGAGCTTTCCGAGCTAAAGGTTAGCTTAGCTGATGACCGGTTAGCTTAGCTGATGACCGGTTAGCTGAAGACCGCTAGCATAGCTGGTGGTTAGCTGGCTAGCTTCAGTTGAGGGGTTCCGGTTCCGAAGTAAATATAAATACTTTAGGAAAAATAGCTACATTGGGTGAGGTGGGTTGCAGGAGAGTATTTGGAAGCTTAGGTTTAGCAAAATGTTTTTGAAGAGATATGCGAAGAAAAATATGTAAAAAACGAAAAATATACGATATATACAAGGGACACGAGACAGGACGACTTACTGCTACGCCATCTTGGAAACCAAGGAAGCCGCTCCACTGCCCCTTGTGCCCCTACTGCTGGCCAGGTGTAATCATATGAATGATAGGTATGATGGGCAATTATAGATTGTTTTTTAAGGTCGAAATGTGAAATTTGATTTTTAAGGTTAGGGACAACTACAGCGAATTGTGACACTTTTAAACATGTCAATATAAATTAATGTATTTATGTTTATTTGTAATTTAGTCTTGCCTTTTAATCATTATATGTGTTATTGTTTTTACCATCGACGACCACTTTGGAAACAACCGTGTAAATTAATACATTCAAGTGATATCCTCTGGGTCCACATTGTATATTTTGTCATATGTCTGTTACTCAAAATTAATAATATTAAAATCAATATCCTAGATAGTGCTCTCTATTCCCTAGATAGCGCTACCTATTCCCTAGATAGTACACCTTATTCCCCAGATCAGATATACTCTTAGGAAAAAGTGTTCCAAAATGGTCCTTTTTGTTTCCAGGGAGAATCCTTTTTTTGGTTCCAGGTAGAACCCTCTGTGGAAACTTTCACATATTGGGTGTCTTAATCCTAGAATATTAACATATTGGGTGTCTTAATCCTAGAACATTAACATATTGGGTGTCTTAATCCTAGAATATTAACATATTGGGTATGTTTATTTTAGGTGGGTGTGTTGATCTTCGCCAGCATCGTGGGGAACGTGGGAGCCATGATCTCAATATGAACGCTACGCGGGCAGAGTTCCAGAGCCGCATCGACCAGGTCAAACACTACATGCAGTTCAGACACGTCAGCCGTGACCTGGAGCACCGTGTCATTCGCTGGTTCGACTACCTCTGGACCAATCAGAAGGCGGTAGACGAACAGGAAGTTCTGAAGAGCCTGCCCAATAAACTGAGGGCTGAGATCGCTATCAATGTGCACCTGGAAACTTTAAAGAAGGTAGAACACACACATGCACAGACACACACGCACACACACCCACAAACACATACTCGCACACACTTGTTGTCCCATCTCCTCGCCTCCCTCTCTTTCTCTCTCCCTGTCTCTCGAGGTGTGCAACTTCCTTGACTGTGAGGAAGTAGAGTTGGTATTGAAGCTGTTTCTGCTTCTCTCTTTCTCTCTCTCTCTCTCTCTCTCTCTCTCTCTCTTTCTATCTCTCTCTCTCTCCTCTCTCTCTCTCTCTCTCTCTCTCTCTCTCACTCTCTCTCTCTCTCTGCCTCTCTCACGGCCTCTCCCTCGGACTGCCTGCCTGCCTCTCTCTCTCTCCTCCTCTCTCTTTTCCTCCTCTCTCTCTCTGTTCCCCCCTCTCCCCCACTCCTCTAGGTGCGTATCTTCCAGGACTGTGAAGCGGGCCTGCTAGTAGAGTTGGTATTGAAGCTGCGTCCCCAGGTCTTCTCTCCAGGAGATTATATCTGTCGTAAAGGAGATATAGGGAAGGAGATGTACATTATTAAAGATGGCCGCCTGGCGGTGGTGGGAGATGATGGAGCTACTCAGCTGGCCATGCTCACTTCAGGAAGCTGCTTCGGGGAGATCAGGTAGGTGGGGGTGGGGGAGTGGGGGTGGGAGTGTGTGCACGACTGTGGGTGTTTCTGTCTAATTGTTGTTACATAAATACTATAATGTTTGTGTGTTTTCCTCTGTCAGCATCCTGAACATCCGGGGCAGTAAGATGGGAAACAGGAGAACAGCTAACATCCGTAGCCTTGGTTACTCTGACCTGTTCTGTCTGTCTAAGAGAGATCTGACCGAGGCACTCAGCGACTTCCCTCATGCTAGAACCCAGTTGGAGCAGAGGGGGCGGGATATCCTCAGGAAGGAGGGGCTACTGGATGAAGTGGGAGGAGATAGCCTGGGAGTGGAGGAAATGGAGGAGAAGGTGTGTGTTTGTTTGTTTGTAAGGAAGCACAACGTGCAGATGATTGAGGTGGACACATTAAAGACCTATGTGTTTCCTGAATGGTCCCATAGGACTCTAGCCTCAACGAGTGCCCCCATAGCAATCTAACCTCAAGGAGTGTCCCCATAGGACTCTAACCTCAAGGAATGCCCCCATAGAACTCTAACCTCAAGGAGTGCCCCCATAGGACTCTAACCTCAAGGAGTGCCCACAAAGCACTCTAATCTCAAGGAGTGCCCCCATAGAACTCTAGCCTCAAGGAATGCCCCCATAGAACTCTAGCCTCAAGGAATGCCCCCATAGGACTCTAACCTCAAGGAGTGCACCGCTAAGAGTATACGGAATACTAATTTTCCTCATGGGCCTCACATGGAAGAGTGTGTGAACCGAGTGTTTGAACTGGGTACAGAATTATAATACTAATCATCATCATCTTAACTGCTGTCCTCTTATAGGTGGAGAAGTTGGAGGCGTGTGTGGATCGTCTCCAGACGCGGTTGGCACGTTTACAAATGGAGTATGCCACCGCGCAGCAACGTCTGAAGCAGCGAATCACGGCTCTGGAACACAGCGTCGGCACCACGGTTACCGTCGGAAGCGGTTTCCTGTCGGACGCCGATGGCAATGAGAGTGGCGGTGACGACGGAGCACGCAGTGAGATCAACATCAGACTGTGACAACAACGCTGTATCGCCATAGAGACAGCTGGAAGAGCATTTATCTTATTTACTCTTATTTAGTTAGATTTAATATTTTGTGGCAGATTTGATATCTGTTGTTGTTGTTGTTTTTGTCTGTCAGCAGGGTGTCGCTGTGTTTAATGATGGTGTAACGCTGAGTCTACCTGTAAGCTACTGTATGTTCAACAATGTAAAAACAAAACTGTCTCTTGAAAAACATGTTGAAAAAATTATTTCACCTTAAATTCCTGTTAATGACAACCCAAATAATAACTTCCAATAGTTTTTTTTTACTTGATGGTTATTTTTTGAAATAACTGAGCTCTCTACCAGGCGGTTGAGAAGTCAACAGGAAATAACAGAGCTCTCTACCAGGCGGTTGAGAAGTCAACAGGAAATAACAGAGCTCTCTACCAGGCGGTTGAGAAGTCAACAGGAAATAACAGAGCTCTCTCTACCAGGCAGTTGAGAAGTCAACAGGAAATAACAGAGCTCTCTCTACCAGGCAGTTGAGAAGTCAACAGGAAATAACAGAGCTCTCTACCAGGCGGTTGAGAAGTCAACAGGAAATAACAGAGCTCTCTACCAGGCGGTTGAGAAGTCAACAGGAAATAACAGAGCTCTCTCTACCAGGCAGTTGAGAAGTCAACAGGAAATGACAGAGCCCTCTACCAGGCTGTTGAGAAGTCAACAGGAAATAACAGAGCTCTCTACCAGGCGGCTGAGAAGTCAACAGGAAATAACAGAGCTCTCTCTACCAGGCAGTTGAGAAGTCAACAGGAAATAACAGAGCTCTCTCTACCAGGCAGTTGAGAAGTCAACAGGAAATAACAGAGCTCTCTACCAGGCAGTTGAGAAGTCAACAGGAAATAACAGAGCTCTCTCTACCAAGCGGTTGAGAAGTCAACAGGAAATAACAGAGCTCTCTCTACCAGGCGGTTGAGAAGTCAACAGGAAATAACAGAGCTCTCTCTAGCAGGCGGTTGAGAAGTCAACAGGAAATAACAGAGCTCTCTACCAGGCAGTTGAGAAGTCAACAGGAAATAACAGAGCTGTGATACTGCCTGGATTTGAACCGGGGATTGTAGTGATGCCTTTTGCACTGAGATGCAGTGCCTTAGACCGCTGCTCCACATACATATCAGTACATACACACAACAAGTAGGTCACATGGAGGAGAGTCGTTGTGCCATGAAGGAAAGGGAAAGGGGGATACCTTGTCAGTTGTACAACTGAATGCATTCAACTGAAATTATTTGTTGTTTTATTCGTTTTTGAAACCAGGTATGCTGTTCACTATATAAGAAGGGAGTCCCATGCACTCATGGCTCTGTATAATACTGTATGTATCCTTGAATTTGTTCTGGACCTGGGGTCTGTGAAAAGACCCCTGGTGGCATGTTTGCTGGGATAAGTGTGTGTGTCAGTGCTGTGTGGAAGTTGACTGCAAACAATTTTGAATTTCCTTCACATGAATGTTTCTTATAAAAACAAGATGTGACACAGTCAGTCTTCCTCGACTCTTAGCTGAGAGAGACTGGCATGCACGGTGTTGATACAGTATAGCCATCTGATTACGATGAAGAGCAAGACGTGCAGCTCTATTCTGGATCAGCTGCAGCTTAACTAGGTATTTTATTGCAGCACTTGACCATATGACTGGACAATAATCAAGATAAGATAAAACTAGAGCCTGCAGAACTTGCTTTGTGGTGTGTGGTGTCAAAAAAGCAAAGCATTTTTTCTCCCCATCTTTACAACCATTGAATCAATATATTTTGACCATGACGGTTTACAATTTAAGGTAATATCAAGTAATTTAGTCTCCTCAATTTGTTCAACAGCCACACCATTCATTACCAGATTCACCTGAGGTCTAGAACTTAAGGAATTATTTGTACCAAATACAATACTCTTAGTTTTACAGATGTTCAGGACCAGTTTATTACTGGCCACCCATTCCAAAACAGACCTCAACTCTTTGTTAAGGGTTTCAGTGACTTCATCTGCGGTTGCTGATGGGTATATGTTTGAATCATCAGTATACATAGACACACATGCTTTGTTTAATGCCAGTGTCAGGTCATTGGTAAAAAATAGAAAAGAGTAGAGGGCCTAGAGAGCTTCCCTGCGGTACACCCCACTTTACATGTTTGACATTAGAGAAGCTTCCATTAAAGAAAACCCTCTGTTCTGTTAGATAGCTCTCAATCCACAATATGGCAGAGGTTGAAAACCCATAACACACGCTTTCTCATTATTGACCATAGGTTATGGTATATTGTCGACAATTCAATAATACTTTTCACCAAAATAAGTATATAAAAAAATAAAAGTACCTTATTATTAGTCTACCTTTTATTGACATATCAACCACTTGTTTGAGCACAGATTATTTTTTATCTATCTTTTTTCTTTTTAGTCTTTTAAATTGGTACTTTTTATTTTAATATTCATACTCTTCAAGGTCTCTCCTAACAGGAATGGTTTTGCTAGCACAGACTGGAATATGTTCTGGGATTCTTCAAATGGCATTGAGCAGTACATCACATCAACCACTGGCTTCATCAATAAGTGTGTCGACGACTTTGCACACACAGTGACTGTACGTACATACCCCAACCAGAAGCCATGGATTACAGGCAACATTCGCACTGAGCCAAAGGGTAGAGCTGCCGCTTTCCGACAAACCATCAAACAGACAAAGCGTCAATATAAAACTAAGATCGGCAGGGCTTGCAAACTATAACAGACTACAAAGGGAAGCACAAACGAGAGCTGCCGAGTGACACGAGCCTACCAGACGAGCTAAATAACTTCTATGTTTGCTTCGAGGCAAGTAACACTGAAACATGCATGAGAGCATCAGCTATTTTGGACGACTGTGTGATCCTGCTTACCGCAGCCAATGTGAGTAAGACCTTTAAACGGATCAACATTCACACAGCCGCAGGGGCAGATGGACTACTAGGACGTGTACTCCGAGCATGAGCTGACCAACTGGCAAGTGTCTTCACTGACATTTTCAACCTCTCCCTGTCTGAGTTTGTAATACCAACATTCTTCAAGTAGACCACCATAGTATTCTTGGGCACAGGGACTAAGGTAACCTGCCTAAATGACTACCGACCCATAGCCATGAAATGCTTTGAAAGGCTGGTCATGGCTCACATCAACACCAAAACCCTAGACTCGCCCCAACAGATCCACAGATGATGCATTCTCTATTGCACTCCACACTGCCCTTTCACACCTGAGAATGCTATTAATTGACTACAGCTCAGCATTCAACACCATAGTGTCCTCAAAGCTCATCACTAAGCTAAGCTTTTTATGGCTAGGGGTTCCGCTCGACAACATTCCGCTGAAAAGGCAGCGTGCGAAATTCAAAAATATTTTTTAGAAATATGCAACTTTCACACATTAACAAGTCCAATACACCAAATGAAAGATAAACTTCTTGTTAATCTCCCCATCGACTAATCTGGTACGGGTATACCAATAAATTGGAGTGATCCAATATAGTGAAACATAATGAAGGTTATGTATGTAACCACGGTTATGAGCTATATGAATCACTCCAATCCTCTACGGTGCTAGAGGCGCCTCAATGATGTGGAGAACGTGTGTCGCTGCCATGGGGTCTATACATAGGGGCGGACCTAACCGTGACACAGGTGTACACAGGAGTAAATCGGTAAATCCTCACCTCGGATGTATCCCTCCGCCGCGGAGTGACACAAATATAATGGAGTGATCCATATAGCTCACATAACCTTGGTTACATACGTAACCTTTGTTTTACATCACTAAATAATGATGACCAATACAGATTAAACTGGTTTTACATCACTAAATAATGATGACCAATACAAATTAAACTGGTTTTATTTTACTAAATAATGATGACCAATACAGATTCAACTGGTTTTACGTCACTAAATAATGATGACCAATACAGATTCAACTGGTTTTACGTCACTAAATAATGATGACCAATACAGATTAAACTGGTTTTACATCACTAAATAATGATGACCAATACAAATTAAACTGGTTTTATTTTACTAAATAATGATGACCAATACAGATTCAACTGGTTTTACGTCACTAAATAATGATGACCAATACAGATTCAACTGGTTTTACGTCACTAAATAATGATGACCAATACAGATTAAACTGCAGCACCTGATGTCAATCCCACAGTGCATTGCTGCTCTTAATGCCTTAATGGTGACACAGCTCATTGGTTGCTAAGAGATGGCTGACTGACTGAGGAGGGGTCAGAGTCCAGCTGTAATTACACGAACACTTTGAGGAAGTCTGTTTCCCACCGAGCCACCAGTCTCTGAGAACCTCGTCTGACCAGGTAAACACTCACAATTATTATAAGTGTATTAACAGGTAAACACCTGTATGTTTTTTTTTACACACGTGGTGATTATGTACTGTATCTTTTTGGAGTGGCGGGGTTTGTAGGTTATAGGATCTGTTGTGTTGATACAGTATCTGATATCTAGTAGCTAGCGACGTAACCCTTTTACGAGAGGGAAACATGGTTATGTATTGTGTGTGTGTGTGTCTGTGTGTGTCTGTGTGTGCGTGCGTGCGTGTGAAACAGACATGATGTTCGGCCGCCTGCTGCTTGCCTGTGTGTGTTTAACCCCGGCGGATCCAGTTCAGGTCAGGCTCTGCTAATATCATTCAAACTAGATATATGGCCTGGATTACTGTCATTTATACTAGATATATGGCCTGGATTACTGTCATTCATAGTAGATATATGGCCTGGATTACTGTCATTCATACTAGATATATGGCCTGGATTACTGTCATTCAAACTAGATATATGGCCTGGATTACTGTCATTCATACTAGATATATGGCCTGGATTACTGTCATTCATACTAGATATATGGCCTGGATTACTGTCATTCAAACTAGATATAGGGCCTGGATTACTGTCATTCATACTAGATATATGGCCTGGATTACTGTCATTCATACTAGAAATATGACCTGGATTACTGTCATTCATACTAGATATATGGCCTGGATTACTGTCATTCATACTAGATATATGGCCTGGATTACTGTCATTCATACTAGATATATGGCCTGGATTACTGTCATTCATACTAGATATATGACCTGGATTACTGTCATTCATACTAGAAATATGACCTGGATTACTCTCATTCATACTATATATATGGACTGGATTACTATAATGTCTACTACATGTGCCATATTATTAGAGTTATTGAGTGCTGTTCTCCTGTCATTGTTTTATTAACTGAGGTGACACTGACCTCTTTACTCTTTAACTACCCTGTTAACCTATAAACTGTTGTTTACCCCTCTCTCTCTCTGTCTCTCTCTCTCTCATCTCTCTCTGTCCCTGTCTCTGTCTCTCTCTCTTTCTGTCTCTCTTATCTCTCTCTCTCTCTCTCTCCCTTCTCTCTTTCTCACTTCTCTCTCTCTCTGTCTTTCTCTCTCTCTCCCTTCTCTCTCTCTGTCTCTCTCTCTCTCATCTCTCTCTGTCTCTCTCCCTTCTCTCTCTCTCTCTCTCTCTATTCTCTCTCTCTCTCTCTCTCACTCTATTCCCCTCTCTCTCCCCCCTCTCTCTCTCTCTCTTTCAGGATACCTACAGACTTGTTCAGGTTCCAGAAGAAGCACATTTTGCAGAGACGTTTGACTCAGATCCTCTAGATAGGTGACGTGATCTGTTTAAATCTGTATTCTACATTCACCATATAGTAATGTCTTAGTAATAGTAGTTAGTAATAGTAGTTAGTAATAATATTGTCTTAGTAATAGTAGTTACTAAAATTAGTGTCTTAGTAATAGTAGTTAGTAATAGTATTGTCTTAGTAATAGTAGTTAGTAATAGTATTGTCTTAGTAATAGTAGTTAGTAATAGTATTGTCTTAGTAATAATAGTTAGTAATAGTAATGTCTTAGTAATAGTAGTTAGTAATAGTATTGTCTTAGTAATAGTAGTTAGTAATAGTAATATCTAGTAATAGTAATATTTTAGTAATAATAGGTAGAATTAGTAGTTAGTAATAGTATTGTCTTAGTAACGGTAGTTAGCAATAGTAATATCTTAGTAGTAATAGATAGAATTAGTAGTTAGTAATAGTATTGTCTTAGTAATAGTAGTTAGTAATAGTAATGTCTTAGTAATATTAGTTAGTAATAGTATTGTCTTAGTAATACTAGTTAGTAATAGTATTGTCTTAGTAATAGTAGTTAGTAATAGTAATGTCTTAGTAATATTAGTTAGTAATAGTATTGTCTTAGTAATACTAGTTAGTAATAGTATTGTCTTAGTAATAGTAGTTAGTAATAGTAATATCTTAGTAATAATAGGTAGAATTAGTAGTTAGTAATAGGAT
Organism: Oncorhynchus tshawytscha; assembly: GCF_018296145.1. Classification (NCBI taxonomy): domain Eukaryota; kingdom Metazoa; phylum Chordata; class Actinopteri; order Salmoniformes; family Salmonidae; genus Oncorhynchus; species Oncorhynchus tshawytscha. The sequence continues at coordinate 91,090,006 of NC_056436.1, read as the reverse complement.
TGTCTTAGTAATAGTAGTTAGTAATATTAATGTCTTAGTAATAGTAGTTAGTAATAGTATTGTCTTAGTAATATTAGTTAGTAATAGTATTATCTTAGTAATATTAGTTAGTAATAGTACTATCTAGTAATAGTAATATCTTAGTAATAATAGGTAGAATTAGTAGTTAGTAATAGTATTGTCTTAGTAACGGTAGTTAGTAATAGTAACAGTAATATATTGGTAAAAGTAGGTGGTAATAGGAATATATTGGTAATAGTAGGTAGTAATAAGAATATCTTGGTTATAGTAGTTAGTAATAGTATTATCTTAGTAACAGTAGTAAGTAATGGTAATGTCTTAGTAATAGTATTGTCAAGGTAATAGTAGTTAGTAATAGTATTGTCAAGGTAATAGTAGTTAGTAATAGTAGTGTCTTAGTAATATAACTAATATCGTATTAGTAAGACAATGTGTCATGTGTTTTACAGGAGATGGGTCCAATCCAAGGCTGTGAAAGAGACAGATGCTGAGGCTCTCAAATACGATGGTATGTAGACTACAATGTGACAGTATGATGGAGGTAGACAGAGTACTGACAGTATGATGGGAGGTAGACAGAGTACTGACAGTATGATGGGAGGTAGACAGAGTACTGCAGTATGATGGGAGGTAGACAGAGTATTGACAGTATGATGGGAGGTAGACAGAGTACTGCAGTATGATGGGAGGTAGACAGAGTACTGCAGCATGATAGGAGGTAGAGTACTGACAGTTTGATGGTAGGTAGACTACACCAGGAGCTGTCACCGATGTTAAGTGTACAATTTCAGGGGTTAAAAGTCATCGATGTGTTTTCCTACAGGGCAGGAGGAAGTAGAGTATCCAGAGGTTAGAGCCAGGGGTTAAAGGTCATCTGTGTGTTTTCCTACAGGTCAGCAGGCAGTAGAGTATCCAGAGGTTAGCGTTAGAGCCAGGGGTTAAAGGTGTGTTTCCTCCAGGCCAATGGGTGGTGGAAGAGCCAGCGGCTGCAATGTATCCTGGGAACAGAGCACTGGTGATGAAGTCATCAGGACAACACCATGCCATCGCTGCCTACCTACACACACCCTTCAACTTCATACACACACCTCTCTGCCTGCAGTGAGTACACACACCCTTCACTGTCATACACACACCACTCTGCCTGCAGTGAGTACACACACCCTTCACTGTCATACACACACCTCTCTGCCTGCAGTGAGTACACACACCCTTCACAAATCAAATCAAATCAAATCAAATCAAATTTTATTTGTCACATACACATGGTTAGCAGATGTTAATGCGAGTGTAGCGAAATGCTTGTGCTTCTAGTTCCGACAATGCAGTAATAACGAGCAAGTAATCTAACTAACAATTCCAAAAAAAACTACTGTCATACACAGTGTCAGGGGATAAAGAATATGTACATAAGGATATATGAATGAGTGATGGTACAGAGCAGCATAGGCAAGATACAGTAGATGATATCGAGTACAGTATATACATATGAGATAAGTATGTAAACCAAGTGGCATAGTTAAAGTGGCTAGTGATACATGTATTACATAAGGATGCAGTCGATGATATAGAGTACAGTATCAACGTATGCATATGAGATGAACAATGTAGGGTAAGTAACATTATATAAGGTAGCATTGTTTAAAGTGGCTAGTGATATATTTACATCATTTCCCATCAATTCCCATGATTAAAGTGGCTGGAGTAGAGTCAGTGTCATTGACAGTGTGTTGGCAGTAGCCACTCAATGTTAGTGGTGGCTGTTTAACAGTCTGATGGCCTTGAGATAGAAGCTGTTTTTCAGTCTCTCGGTCCCAGCTTTGATGCACCTGTACTGACCTCGCCTTCTGGATGGCAGCGGGGTGAACAGGCAGTGGCTCGGGTGGTTGATGTCCTTGATGATCTTTATGGCCTTCCTGTAGCATCGGGTGGTGTAGGTGTCCTGGAGGGCAGGTAGTTTGCCCCCGGTGATGCGTTGTGCAGACCTCACTACCCTCTGGAGAGCCTTACGGTTGAGGGCGGTGCAGTTGCCATACCAGGCGGTGATACAGCCCGCCAGGATGCTCTCGATTGTGCATCTGTAGAAGTTTGTGAGTGCTTTTGGTGACAAGCCGAATTTCTTCAGCCTCCTGAGGTTGAAGAGGCGCTGCTGCGCCTTCCTCACGATGCTGTCTGTGTGAGTGGACCAATTCAGTTTGTCTGTGATGTGTATGCCGAGGACACACTGTCATATACACACCGCTCTGCCTGCAGTGAGTACACACACCCTTCACTGTCATACACACACCGCTCTGCCTGCAGTGAGTACACACACCCTTCACTGTCATACACACACCGCTCTGCCTGCAGTGAGTACACACACCCTTCACTGTCATACACACACCACTCTGCCTGCAGTGAGTACACACACCCTTCACTGTCATACACACACCTCTCTGCCTGCAGTGAGTACACACACCCTTCACTGTCATACACACACCACTCTGCCTGCAGTGAGTACACACACCCTTCACTGTCATACACACACCGCTCTGCCTGCAGTGAGTACACACACCCTTCATTGTCATACACACACCACTCTGCCTGCAGTGAGTACACACACCCTTCACTGTCATACACACACCGCTCTGCCTGCAGTGAGTACACACACCCTTCACTGTCATACACACACCGCTCTGCCTGCAGTGAGTACACACACCCTTCACTGTCATACACACACCACTCTGCCTGCAGTGAGTACACACACCCTTCACTGTCATACACACACCTCTCTGCCTGCAGTGAGTACACACACCGCTCTGCCTGCAGTGAGTACACACACCACTCTGCCTGCAGTGAGTACACACACCACTCTGCCTGCAGTGAGTACACACACCACTCTGCCTGCAGTGAGTACACACACCACTCTGCCTGCAGTGAGTACACACACCACTCTGCCTGCAGTGAGTACACACACCACTCTGCCTGCAGTGAGTACACACACCACTCTGCCTGCAGTGAGTACACACACCGCTCTGCCTGCAGTGAGTATACACACCACTCTGCCTGCAGTGAGTACACACACCCTTCACTGTCATACACATACCTCTCTGCCTGCAGTGAGTACACACACCACTCTGCCTGCAGTGAGTACACACACCCTTCACTGTCATACACATACCTCTCTGCCTGCAGTGAGTACACACACCACTCTGCCTGCAGTGAGTACACACACCACTCTGCCTGCAGTGAGTACACACACCACTCTGCCTGCAGTGAGTACACACACCGCTCTGCCTGCCGTGATTACACACACCCGTCACTGTCATACACACACCGCTCTGCCTGCAGTGAGTACACACACCGCTCTGCCTGCAGTGAGTACACACACCGCTCTGCCTGCAGTGAGTACACACACCGCTCTGCCTGCAGTGATTACACACACCCGTCACTGTCATACACACACCACTCTGCCTGCAGTGAGTACACACACCACTCTGCCTGCAGTGAGTACACACACCGCTCTGCCTGCAGTGAGTACACACACCCGTCACTGTCATACACACACCGCTCTGCCTGCAGTGAGTACACACACATATGTATGCACGACACACCCACATCAGTTGAGTCTTTTTCAAACTACTTACTACTGTGTGTGTGTGTACAGGTATGAGGTTCGGTTCGGGAGAGATGTAGAGTGCAGTGGAGCCTACATCAAACTGCTGACTAAGACCCATCTGCTACGACTGGTGAGTTGACCCAACTGCTGCTGCTCAACATCTACTCGTCCTCTATAACAATGCTCCTTGTTCTGTTCTTGTTTCGTATGGAGGAAGTTGTATGATGTTGTGTGTGTGCATGTGTCAAAGTGTGTGTGTGTGTATTTATATATATATATATCTCTGTGTATGTGCTTAGAGCCAGTTCAGTGAGTCCACTCCGTACTCTGTGATGTTTGGTCCTGATAAGTGCGGCACCAGCCACCGCCTCCATCTCATCATCAGGGTAACGGACTCTAGCAACGGCCGTAACCAAGAGATACACGCCCCCCAACCCGTCGATGACCTGACGGTGTACTTCACCGACCGACAACCACACCTCTATACACTACGTTAGTATGCATCCTAACCACTAAACCCTACCTCTACACACTACGTTAGTATGAAGCCTAACCACTAAATACTACACAGTAAACCTCACATCTGTGTGTGAAACACATGGCTTTCCTATAGAAAGTTCCACTCAGGATTGCCGCCACTCTACTCCATTTCCCTGGATCTCCGGAGGAGACAAACATGGTTTTCTCCTGGAGCAGTTTAGTGTCTAGGATTTTTCTCATGAGTCTGCCATTGTTTCCATTCATGTTGCGACAGTCGATGTTCATACCCAGAGAAATGACTCTCACATGACTGGCTTGTTGACCTGATAGCCAGCGAGGTGAGACAAGTGGTCTCACCAACAACACACATGCATGAACATTTTTGTATAAAGGGAAGCTGGTGTGATGTTTATGATGTGTTTTTCTGTGTGCCAAATACACCAGATATTGTTGTTGTGGGGAGGCCAGGGGGAGGTGCTCATTTTGGAAGTGGGCTGCTCATTGGATGGCTACATGGAAAAGGCCTTGGCAGAGAATCTGCTTAAATACCAGCCCCTCATGGCACGCTGGGACAGCCTCGGGTGGAGGTGCAGGCAGGCTGGAACAGCCTCGGTGGAGGTGCAAGCTGGAGGTGATGATATGTGGCAGTCTCTGCCACGCTCACAGGCTTGCAGTGTGTGGCCACCAGATTGTGGGCCTGACAACAACTAGGGCAAAGCAGGCTGGGTACTGGGTACTGCTCTGTTTCAGATGCCGTGGGCATCCTAGCTGCTTGGAGAAGGAGGTGCTCTCTGGACCCTTGAGGGACATGCAGACAGAGACATTTGATTGGTGGATTCAAATAAAGTATTTAACATGTGTGTGTGTGTGTGTGTAGAATTGTATCAAGACAGCAGGTATGAGATTTTCATTGACCAATCGCTGATCAGTCAAGGCCGCCTGCTGACAGACGAAGTCCAGTACACAGAATCCCCTGAGTCCCCGGTGTCTGGATTATGGGTGGGGTCAGTCGCGGCGCTGGGTCTGGAACTGTGGTCATTATCGGGGGAAGTTATGTTTGACAATTTCCTGTTGACTGATGACCTGAAGCTGGCTGAGAGATGGACACAGGACACCTGGGGACAGAAACAAGTACGTCTCTCTCTTTCTCTGTTTCACTCATCTCTCTCTCAATCTGTACGTCTCTCTTTGTGATACTCCACTCGGAAATAACTGTGTGCGTGCGGTTTGTGTGTGTGTGCGTGCGGTTTGTGTGTGTGTGTGCGGTGTGTGTGCGTTTGTGCGGTGTCCGTGCGCTGTGTGTTCTCCCAGCCCGGCCTGTTGGAGCGACTCCTGATAGCAACTAACTCTCATCCCTGGCTCTGGGGTGTCTACATCTTCACGGTGGGATTACCCATCACCCTCTTCATCAGCTACATGTGGCCGGACAAGGTACACACACACACACACACACACACACACACACACACAAACACAAACACAAACAAACAAAAATCCAATAGTACTATGTTTGTCAGAGATTCGGGCCCCCTGACCAGGACTACTACTATAAGAAGTCTGATGAACCTCAGCCAGAGAAAGACCAGCCAGACAGACCAACCAGCCTCTCAGACTATGGTGAGACACACACCAACACACTGTAGGCAGACACATTACACGTTTAAGATGTGCTGTATGTGTGTGTAGGTGCGATGAGCAGAGAGGGGGCCAGGAGGAGAGAAACTCAGAAGGTTCAGAGGAAGTCAGACCTGGAGGTTGAGGTGAAGACATGACCTTTAACCTCTCACCTTTATGTGTTAGACGTCTTTCTACAGACATCACTGATGTGATGTGTCTTTGTGTTTGTCTACAGAATGAGTGACAATCCCTGGCCAGCCTGAGGACTAACCAACCCTAACCAGCCTGAGGACTAACTAGAGCTGTGGCGGTCACGAAATTTCGTCAGCCAGTGATTGTCAAGCAAATAACTGTCGGTCTCACGGTTATTGCCGCTGACACAGACCTTTGGAACGTCTACATTTTAAAATGTCTAATAAATCCATATAATATAGCCTACACCACAATAAATCCATTATTTATTTTAGACAGGTCTAAAGAAACATGATATGAAGAAAATGAGGTCTATTTCAGAAGAACAGAATAACATACTCTGAGTTGTCCTCATGTTAGGCCCTGATCTGGCTGTGCCATATGGCTGTGGGCTACACTAGTTCATTTAGCAGACAAGATTTGCTTAGAATTCCATTGCATTATCTTCTAATATGTTATAGTATGAAGAATACAGTTGAACAAAGCTGAATAAAATAGAAAGGATATGTTCTCCAAACAGTTTGATGGAGTGCAACTATTCTGTGTTGAGCGGTTCACAAAGAAATAGGTCCTCCTAGATGCTACATTTAGAGACATTAATGTAACTTTAGTTGTTCTACAAACGTTGGCCTGTATGTTTTGATTTAATATATTGTAAGGCTGCATGATGAGACTCTAATGATGATTTGAAACAAGTTGCTTGAAAGGCATAATCTCTGCTTTGTATTTTGAGAAGGCTGTACACCAGGGGTTCTTAAGCCTGAGACCAAAATGAGAAATTATGTGTTTTGCTGGGACCCAAGCTTAGGAAAATGTGCAACTATACGTAAATATCGGAACATTTCATTGCCCTTATGCCTAAAAAAATGCAATGAAATACCTATAAATATATTTACATGTCTATTTTTATTTACTTTATTCTTATGTACCTGTCTAGGTTGGAACTGTTTCTGTTAAAATACAAGACATCATTTCATTCTGACCTGAAATAAATGGATTGATCACATCACACAGATGTAGACCAGAACACACAGTCCTGATGAGAGGTGTGTGGCTGGTTGACGTTTTAAACAAGCAGGTCTATTCTGGGCTCTGCTTTAGACAGTGCAACACGGAGGTCATGCTCAGCATTGAAACTGTTTCTGTACTTGAGAACCCTGACTTGCATAGGTGTGTGGTGCCAAACTGGATCAGAACATCTACTGCTTTCTCAGTCAGGCAGGAGACCACTTCCTGCTGTAGATGAACAACCCAGAACTGTGTGAGTCAGGCAGGAGACCACTTCCTGTTGTAGATGATCAACCCAGAATGTACAGTAGGCCTGGTCATTTCTACGTCAATATGTACAGTAGGCATGGTCATTTCTCCAGTAATATGTACAGTAGGGCTGGCCATTTCTACAGTGACATGTACAGTAGGCCTGGTCATTTCTACAGTGAGATGTACAGTAGGCTTGGTCATTTCTACAGTGAGATGTACAGTAGGCCTGGTCATTTCTACAGTGAGATGTACAGTAGGCCTGGACATTTCTACAGTGAGATGTACAGTAGGCTTGGTAATTTCTACAGTGAGATGTACAGTAGGCCTGGTCATTTCTACAGTATATGTACAGTAGGCCTTATAATTTTTATCTGTACTGTTACTTAGGGTTGCACTATCAATAGTTAGTTAGCTATTAGCTGTGTACCATTACAAGGCCAGGGATTGTTTGAAAGAGGAACTCACATCTACTACTATGAGATAGTACTCCTTATTTCTACTGATCATCACCCCAGGCCTTTAATAGCACCCCAGGCCTTTACCTGCCCTTTAATAGCACCCCAGGCCTTTAATAGCACCCCAGGCCTTTAATAGCACCCCAGGCCTTTAATAACACCAGCGGTAAACAATCCACCCAAGATGTCTTGGTGGATTGGCATGTCTTCGCTAACCCTTGTTTAATGGATTGGTTAGCTGTCTCGGTAACCCCATTACTCTGGGGGTGGTAGATGGACACAAATGTCTGGTCCAGTCCCATCATTATGGCTAAATACTTGACTACATCACCAGTGGAGTGGGTAACATTGTCTGCAGATAAAACCTCAGGAACAACAAATCTAGGTATTATCTCCCTCACTAGTAGCTTTGCTACTGTCTTAGCATCACAGTGTGTGGTGAGAAATGCCTCCACCCACCTGGTGAACCTGTCAGTAAGGACTAAACAGTACATTTTCCTTTCTTATCTTAATGAAAGATCTATAAAATCCATGGCAAGATGGGAGAATGGTCCTCTTGACGTAGGGACATGACCTGGTTTCAGAGGTGTCCCTTTGGCAATGTTAAATTGCATGCACATCTCACATGCTGAGTGAAAATTTGGACAAAACAAATCCAAAGAAATTGCCTCCATTATATCCCCCCTTGACAAATAAGCCATACCATGGGCCACTTGGCAATCAGAGGCGATAAGACAAGCTGGCAGACACGGTCTGCCAGACAGAGACTGTCTCCAAATCTTTTGAAACGGGGTCAAGTTTACAACCCCCCTGTTGCCATACCAAATGAGAACCAACATCCAAAGCCTATTTAGATGCCAAATCATCAGTGTCTTTCCCAACAGTAGCACAGAAGAACATGGAGTGGCTATGACACTCGGAGGCAGCCAATTTAGCAGCCTCATCTGCCATGGTGTTACCCATACTGACAAAATCTTTCCCCCCAGTGTGAGCAGCAACCCTCTCAAAGCAGAGGGCAGCATCATAGCCTCCAAGAAATCTAAAACCATAGTTCTATTACGAATAGGACTTTTACAAGAATTGTGAAAACCCCTACTCTTCCACACACACCACACAGGAGAGGCAAACCCCCTACTCCTCCAGACACCACACCAGGAGAGACAAATCCCCAAGTCCTCCAAATACCACACTAGGTGAGAAAAAACCCTTCTCCTCTAGACACCACAGCAGGAGAGAGAAACCCCTACTCCTCCATACCAGGAGAGACAAACCCCCTACTCCTCTAGACAAACCCTTATTCCTCCAGACACCACACCAGGAGAGACAAACCCCCTAGTCCTCCAGACACCAGGAGAAACAAACCCCGACTCCTCCAGACACCACACCAGGAGAGACAAACCCCTACTCCTCCAGACACCACACCAGAAGAGACAACCCCCTACTCCTCTAGACACCACACCAGGAGAGACAAACCCCTACTCCTCCAGACACCACACCAGGAGAGACAAACCCCTACACCTCCAGACACCAGGAGAGACAAACCCCCACTCCTCCAGACACCACACCAGGATAGAAAACCCCTACTCCTTCAGACACCACACCAGGAGAGACAAACCCCTACTCCTAGAAACCAGGAGAGACAAACCCCTACTCCTCTAGACACATCACCAGCAGAGACAAACCCCAACTCCTCCAGACACCACACCAGAAGAGACAACCCCTACTCCTCTAGACACAACACCAATAGAGACAAAGCCCCTACTCCTCCAGACAGCACACCAGGAGAGAAACCCCTACTCCTCTAGACACCACACCAGGAGAGACAAACCCCTACTCCTCCAGATACTACATCAGGAAAGACAAACCCCTACTCCTCCAGACACCACACCAGGAGAGACAAACCCCTACTCCTCCAGACACCACACCAGGAGAGACAAACCCCCTACTCCTCCAGACACCACACCAGGAGAGACAAAACCCCAATTCCTCCAGACCCTACACCAGGAGAGACAAACCCTGATTCCTCCAGACACCACACCATGAGAGACAAACCACCTACTCCTCCAGACACCACACCAGGAGAGACAAAACCCTTATTCCTCCAGACACCACACCATAAGAGACAAACCACCTACTCCTCCAGACACCACACCAGGAGAGACAAAACCCCAACTCCTCTAGACACCACACCAGGAGAGACAAACCACCTACTCATCCAGACACCAGACCAGGAGAGACAAACCCCTACTCCTCTAGACAGCACACCAGGAGAGACAAATCCCCTACTCCTCCAGACACCAGGAGAGACAAACCCCAACTCCTCTAGACACCGCACCAGGAGAGACAAACCCAGACTCCTCCAGACACAACACCAGGAGAGACAAACCCCTACTCTTCCAGACACCACAACAGGATAGACAAACCCCTACACCTCCATACAACACACCAGGAGAGACAAATCCCCTACACCTCCAGACACCACACCAGGAGAGACAAACCCCTACACCTCCAGACACCACACCAGGAGAGAGAAAGCTCTACACCTCTACACCAGGAGAGACAATCCCCTACTCCTCCAGAAACCACATCAGGAAAGACAAAACCCCTACTCCTTCAGACACCACACCAGGAGAGACAAACCCCTACTCCTCCAGACACCACACCAGGAGAGACAAACCCCTACACCTCCAAACAACACACCAGGAGAGACAAATCCTCTACTCCTCCAGACACCACACCAGGAGAACAAACCCCTACTCCTCCAGACACCAGGAGAGACAAACCCCAACTCCTCTAGACACCACACCAGGAGAGAGAACCCCTACTCCTCTAGACACCACAACAGGAGAGACAAACCCTTATTCCTCCAGACACCACACCAGGAGAGACAAACCACCTACTCCTCCAGACACCACACCAGGAGAGACAAACCCCCTACTCCTTCAGACACACAGCAGGAGAGACAAACCCTCTACTCCTCCAGACACCAGTAGAGACAAACCCCTACTCCTCTAGACACTACACCAGGAGAGGCAAACCCCGACTCCTCCAGACACCACACCAGGAGAGACAAACGCCTACTCCTCCAGACACCAGGAGAGACAAACCCCTACTCCTCTAGACACCACACCAGGAGAGACAACCCCTACTCCTCCAGAAACCACAACAGGAGAGACAAACCCCTACTCCTCCAGACACCACACCAGGAGAGACAAAACCCTACACCTCCAGACACCACACCAGGAGAGACAAATCCCCTACTCCTCCAGACACCAGGAGAGACAAACCCCTACTCCTTCAGACACCAGGAGAGACAAACTCCTACTCCTCTAGACACCACACCAGAAGAGACAAATCCCCTACTCCTCCAGACACCAGGAGAGACAAACTCCTACTCCTCTAGACACCACACCAGAAGAGAGAACCCCCTACTCCTCTAGACACCACAACAGGAGAGACAAACCCTTATTCCTCCAGACACCAGACCAGGAGAGAGAAACCCCTACTCCTCTAGACACCACACCAGGAGAGACAAACCCCTACTCCTTCAGACACACAGCAGGAGAGACAAACCCTCTACTCCTCCAGACACCAGGAGAGACAAACCCCTACTCCTCTAGACACCACACCAGGAGAGGCAAACCCCGACTCCTCCAGACACCACACCAGGAGAGACAAACCCCTACTCCTCCAGACACCAGGAGAGACAAACCCGTACTCCTCCAGACACCACACCAGGAGAGACAAATCCCTACTCCTCTAGACACCACACCAGGAGAGACAAACCCCTAGTCCTCTAGACACCACCCCAGGAGAGGCAAACCCCCAACTCCTCCAGACACCACACCAGGAGAGACAAATCCCCTACTCCTCTAGACACCACACCAGGATAGACAAACCCCTACTCCTCTAGACACCACACCAGGAGAGACAAACCCCTACTCCTCCACACCAGGAGAGGCAACCCCCTACTCCTCCAGACACCACACCAGGAGAGACAAACCCCTACACCTCCAGACACCACACCAGGAGAGACAAACGCCCTACTCCTCCAGACACCAGGAGAGACAAACCCCTACTCCTCTAGACACCAGGAGAGACAAACCCCTACTCCTCTAGACACCACCCCAGGAGAGGCAAACCCCAACTCCTCCAGACACCACACCAGGAGAGACAAACCCCTACTCCTCCAGACACCACAACAGGAAAGACAAACCCCCTACTCCTTCAGACACCACACCAGGAGAGACAAACCCCTACTCCTCCAGACACCACACCAGGAGAGACAAAACCCTACACCTCCAGACACCACACCAGGAGAGACAAATCCCCTACTCCTCCAGACACCAGGAGAGACAAACTCCTACTCCTCTAGACACCACACCAGAAGAGAGAACCCCCTACTCCTCTAGACACCACAACAGGAGAGACAAACCCTTATTCCTCCAGACACCAGACCAGGAGAGAGAAACCCCTACTCCTCTAGACACCACACCAGGAGAGACAAACCCCCTACTCCTTCAGACACACAGCAGGAGAGACAAACCCTCTACTCCTCCAGACACCAGGAGAGACAAACCCCTACTCCTCTAGACACCACACCAGGAGAGGCAAACCCCGACTCCTCCAGACACCACACCAGGAGAGACAAACCCCTACTCCTCCAGACACCAGGAGAGACAAACCCGTACTCCTCCAGACACCACACCAGGAGAGACAAATCCCTACTCCTCTAGACACCACACCAGGAGAGACAAACCCCTAGTCCTCTAGACACCACACCAGGAGAGACAAACCCCTACTCCTCCACACCAGGAGAGGCAACCCCCTACTCCTCCAGACACCACACCAGGAGAGACAAACCCCTACACCTCCAGACACCACACCAGGAGAGACAAACGCCCTACTCCTCCAGACACCACACCAGGAGAGACAAACCCCTACTCCTCCAGACACCACACCAGGAGAGACAAACCCCTATTGCATAAGCAGGATCAGAGAAAATTGTATTTTCCCTTCTCCCATTTTACAGGCAGGTGGTTTGTTTCAGTAGTTCAGCCTGTTGAGCTGAGAAAGTATCTGGTTGTTGTGTGTGAGTGGTTCTATCAACTGTCACAATACCAAACCCTGCAGTTTGATCTATCTATCTATCTATCTATCTATCTATCTATCTATCTATCTATCTATCTATCTATCTATCTATCTATCTATCTATCTATCTATCTATCTATCTATCTATCTATCTATCTATCTATCTATCTATCTATCTATCTATCTATCTATCTATCTATCTATCTATCTATCTATCTATCTATCTATCTATCTATCTATCTATCTATCTATCTATCTATCTATCTATCTATCTATCTATCTATCTATCTATCTATCTATCTATCTATCTATCTATCTATCTATCTATCTATATATATATACACTGCTCAAAAAAATAAAGGGAACACTTAAACAACACAATGTAACTCCAAGTCAATCACACTTCTGTGAAATCAAACTGTCCACTTAGGAAGCAACACTGATTGACAATAAATTTCACATGCTGTTGTGCAAATGGAATAGACAACGGGTGAAAATTATAGGCATTTAGCAAGACACCCCCAATAAAGGAGTGGTTCTACAGTTGGTGACCAGGCCACTTCTCAGTTGCTATGCTTCCTGGCTGATGTTTTGGTCGCTTTTGAATGCTGGCGGTGCTTTCACTCTAGTAGTAGCATGAGACGGAGTCTACAACCCACACAAGTGGCTCAGGTAGTGCAGCTCATCCAGGATGGGACATCAATGCGAGCTGTGGCAAGAAGGTTTGCTGTGTCTGTCAGCGCAGTGTCCAGAGCATGGAGGTGCTACCAGGAGACAGGCCAGTACATCAGGAGACGTGGAGGAGGCCGTAGGAGGGCAACAACCCAGCAGCAGGACCGCTACCTCCGCCTTTGTGCAAGGAGGAGCAGGAGGAGCACTGCCAGAGCCCTGCAAAATGACCTCCAGCAGGCCACAAATGTGCATGTGTCTGCTCAAACGGTCAGAAAGAGACTCCATGAGGGTGGTATGAGGGCCTGACGTCCACAGGTGGGGGTTGTGCTTACAGCACAACACCGTGCAGGACGTTTGGCATTTGCCAGAGAACACCAAGATTGGCAAATTCGCCACTGGCGCCCTGTGCTCTTCACAGCTGAAAGCAGGTTCACACTGAGCACGTGACAGACGTGACAGAGTCTGGAGACGCCGTGGAGAACATTCTGCTGCCTGCAACATCCTCCAGCATGACCAGTTTGGCAGTGGGTCAGTCATGGTGTGGGGTGGCATTTCTTTGGGGGGCCGTACAGCCCTCCATGTGCTTGCCAGAGGTAGCCTGACTGCCATTAGGTACCGAGATGAGATCCTCAGACCCCTTGTGAGACCATTTGCTGGTGCGGTTGGCCCTGGGTTCTTCCTAATGCAAGACAATGCTAGACCTCATGTGGCTGGAGTGTGTCAGCAGTTCCTGCAAGAGGAAGGCATTGATGCTATGGACTGGCCCGCCCGTTCCCCAGACCTGAATCCAATTGAGCACATCTGGGACATCATGTCTAGCTCCATTCACCGATGCCACGTTGCACCACAGACTGTCCAGGAGTTTGCAGATGCTTTAGTCCAGGTCTGGGAGGAGATCCTTAAGGAGACCATCCGCCACCTCATCAGGAGCATGTCCAGGCATTGTAGGGAGGTCATACAGGCACGTGGAGGCCACACACACTACTGAGCCTCATTTTGACTTGTTTTAAGGACATTACATCAAAGTTGGATCAGCCTGTAGTGTGATTTTCCACTTTAATTTTGAGTGTGACTCCAAATCCAGACCTCCATGAGTTGATCAATTTGATTTCCATTGATAATTTTTGTGTGATCTTGTTGTCAGCACATTCAACTATGTAAAGAAAAAAAAAGTATTTAATAAGAAGATTTAATTCATTCAGATCTAGGATGTTATTTTAGTGTTCCCTTTATTTTTTTGAGCAGTGTATATATATATCTATGTGTATCTATCTATCTCAGTGTATCTATCTATATATGAGGTCAGGCTGAGCAAAAACAGTGGGATCCAGTGTCAATGGGACAGTTCTTCCATGTACCTGAAGTTTAATTTTTGGGTCCATCTTTCCCATCTTTGAATATGTACTGGGGACGTTGGAGAAAAAGGCCTCTTCATTGCTGATCGTCAGGAAAATAGGAACTGTTGGTGTTCTGATTTCCTTGTGGCTAGACACCTCCTCTTCCCCCTCTCTGTGGTTGATTTTCTCTGTGTCCTTCTTGGTGGCCAGGACCAGGCTGATAACCTCCTTGTGCCTGCTGGGGAGGTCCTCCATAGGTTTGGGGTTGCTGCTGATATCCACCTTGTTGTTGGTATTCTCCTCTATGTCCTACTCTGAAATTTACTCTCCCTCTTCGGTTCACTCCAGGTGTTGTGGCCCATAGTTGATATTGAGGATTTTGTGGACATTGATTCCTCATGTGTCCACACCCTCAGCATTGCATAGGTGGCATTCTGGGTGAGCCCCGTGGTTGTGGGTTCCAATACGTCTGAGGGAGAAATTGTACATAAGGCACTATGGGCTGTGGACTCAGCGCAGGTCCACTTGGGGGCGCTGTAGGAGCAGGAGTGTTCATCACCATGTCAGGCTCACCTCCTTTATTCTATATTCATGTTTGTTTGTAGACCCCTCCTTCATAAAACTCTTTAGTAATAAAATGCAATTGCAGACAGAGATTCACATACAGAGTAACAGAGTAGTCTAAAGTACAGATCTTTGTGGTGAAACAGGAGACAATGCTCTTTATACAACCTACTGTCAATCATATCTTAACATTGTTGCATTGGATTAGAGACAAAGTATCTAAGATGAGTAAAACATGTGCAGACTGTGGTTTCTCTCTCTGCTACCTTGGCCTTGAGGCTGGGTGACTATCAGCAGGTACAGGCAGCTCTCAGCCTGAGAACTGAAGCAGTACATCTCCATTTCCCAGTACTTTTCCACCATTGCAAGCATACAAATGTTATCACATATACAGTTGAAGTCGGAAGTTTACATACACTTAGGTTGGAGTCATTAAATCTAGTTTTCAACCACTCCACAAATGTATTGTTAACAAACTATAGTTTTGGCAAATCGGTTAAGACATCTACTTTGTGCTTGACACAAGTAATTTTTCCAACAATTGTTTACAGACTTATAATTCACTGTATCACAATTCTAGTGGGTTTACATATACAAAATTGAAGTTTACATATACAAAATTGACTGTGCCTTTAAACAGCTTGGAAAATTCTAGAAAATGTCATGGCTTTAGAAGATTCTGATAGGCCAATTGACATCATTTGACTCAATTGGAGGTGTTGGATGTATTTCAAGGCCGGCCTTCAAACTCAGTGCCTCTTTGCTTGACATCATGGGAAAATCAAAATAAATCAGCCAAGACATCAGAAAACAAATTTTAGACCTCCACAAGTCTGGTTCATCCTTGGGAGCAATTTCCAAAAGCCTGAAGGTACCACATTGACCTGTACAAACAATAGTACGCAAGTATAAACACCATGGGACCGTGCAGCCGTCATACCGCTCAGGAAGGAGATGCCTTCTGTCTCCTAGAGATTAACGTACTTTGTTGTGAAAAGTGCAAATCAATCCCAGAACAACAGCAAAGGACCTTGTGAAGATGCTGGAGGAAACAGGTACAAAAGTATCTATATCCACAGTAAAACGAGTCCTATATCGACATAACCTGAAAGGCTGCTCAGCAACGAAGAAGCCACTGCTCCAAAACCGCCATAAAAATAGCCAGACTACGGGTTGCAACTGCACATGGGGACAAAGAGAGTACAATTTGGAAAATGTCCTCTGGTCTGATGAATCAAAAATTTAACTGTTTGGCCATAATGACCATCGTTATGTTTGGAGGAAAAAGGGGAGGCCTGCAAGCCGAAGAAAACCATCCCAACCGTGAAGCACGGGGGCGGCAGCATCATGTTGTGGGGGTACTTTGCTGCAGGAGGGACTGGTGCACTTCACAAAACAGATGGCATCATGGGGAAAGAAGATTATGTGGATATATTGAAGCAACATCTCAAGACATCAGTCAGGAAGTTAAAGCTTGGTCGCAAATGGGTCTTCCAACTGGACATTGACCCCAAACATACTTCCAAAGTTGTGGCAAAATGGCTTAAGGACAACAAAGTCAAGGTATTGGAGTGGCCATCACAAAGCCCTGACCTCAATCTTATAGAACATTTGTGGGCAGAACTTAAAAAGTGTGTGCGAGCAAGGAGGCCTACAAACCTGACTCAGTTACACCAGCTCTGTCAGGAGGAATGGGACAAATACACCCAAATTATTGTGGGAAGTTTGTGGAAGGCTACCCAAATAGTTTGACCCAAGTTAAACAATTTAAAGCCAATGCCTCCGAATACTAATTGAGTGTATGTAAACTTCTGACCCACTGGGAATGTGATGAAGGAAATAAAAGCTGAAATGAATCATTCTCTCTACTATTCTGACATTTCATATTCTTACAATAAAGTGGTGATCCTAACTGACCTAAAACAGGGAATTCTTACTAGGATTACGTGTCAGGAATTGTGAAAAACTGAGTTTAAATGTATTTGGCTAAGGTGTATGTAAATTCCGACTTCAACTGTATATAGCATATAAGACATTCATGCTTCTCTGACATGTAGAGTAATGAAGCATGTCAGTTCTATTCAAGACATTTCTGTCAGTACGCTAAGCCTTTCCAACTGCGTGCCAGGTCCCACTGTCAAGCTCTGTACAGTACTACTGCAGTACTACAAGAGCAAAACTATAGTACCGTACTCCTGAGTCAAGGCCAGGTGGCTGAACCAGAATGGAGGCTGTGGACGAGAGGCTGAGCTGAAGCGCCCTATCAGAGTAAGGGAAGGGTCAACCTATCATAGAGGATGAAGGGAGAGAGTAGCCTATCAGGGAAGAGGGAAGGATCTGGTTAGAAGTATAAACTATTTTATTTAACATAATTAAATATTGGCTATTGATTCGTAGCAGACTTTTCTTCAATCAATCTTATTTCTAATCTAATTTCCTGTAACAACTGAACAGAGAGACATTGTAACTGTGTCTGAATAATAACTAAACAAGCCATCACAGCAGAGTGTGTATAGAACAGGGGAGACACACCTGTAATGTACCATGTCCTGATCTCCATGGTGATAAGACATTACAGGTGTAGTTTAGTATCACTAGGTATGTAGGTAGGTACAGACTGAACCTTACAGAGTAGGTACACTGAGACAGACAGATACACATTATACATGTCTCTGTCTGGATACAGACTGAACCTTACAGAGTAGGTACACTGAGACAGACAGACAGAGACACATTATACATGTCTATGTCTGGATACAGACTGAACCTTACAGAGTAGGTACACAGAGACAGACAGAAACATATTATACATGTCTCTGTCTGGATACAGACTGAACCTTACAGAGTAGGTACATAGAGACAGACAGACAGACAGAGACACATTATACATGTCTCTGTCTGGATACAGACTGAACCTTACAGAGTAGGTACACTGAGACAGACAGAGACATATTATACATGTCTATGTCTGGGTACAGACCTTACAGGTAGGGGTGGGCGGTATACCGTATTTTACGATATACAGGTATTGATGGATAAGTTTGGGTTTTACCTTCCCTTATTACTGTATTTGAATGTTTGGTTTGTTACATGTGATACACTGTGTGTAACGTCCATGTTTATAATTTACTCCGCACCTTGAGTCATCCCTCTCCGCTCTCCCCATGCCGTTTTCCACACAGACCTGGTCCCACCCATCACTCAAGGAGCGCCTTTGTTGTTGCTTGACTACGAGACACTTTCCCCCAGTCTGCATGGTCACTGCAGCACATGGAGACACTTTCCCTCAGTCTGCATGGTCACTGCAGCACATGGAGACACTTTCCCTCAGACTGCATGGTCAATGCAGCACATGGAGAAACTTTCCCTCAGTCTGCATGGTCAATGCAGCACATGGAGACACTTTCCCTCAGTCTGCATGGTCAATGCAGCACATGGAGAAACTTTCCCTCAGTCTGCATGGTCACTGCAGCACATGGAGACACGTGTGATCAGTCTGCATGGTCACTGCAGCACATGGAGACACGTGTGATCAGTCTGCATGGTCACTGCAGCACATGGAGACACGTGTGATCAGTCTGCATGGTCACTGCAGCACATGGAGACACGTGTGATCAGTCTGCATGGTCGATGCAGCACATGGAGACACTTTCCCTCAGTCTGGATGGTCACTGCAGCACATGGAGACACGTGTGATCAGTCTGCATGGTCACTGCAGCACATGGAGACACGTGTGATCAGTCTGCATGGTCACTGCAGCACATGGAGACACGTGTGATCAGTCTGCATGGTCGATGCAGCACATGGAGACACTTTCCCTCAGTCTGCATGGTCAATGCAGCACATGGATACACTTTCTCTCAGTCTGCATGGTCACTGCAGCACATGGAGACACTTTCCCTCAGTCTGCATGGTCGATGCAGCACATGGAGACACTTTCCCTCAGTCTGCATGGTCACTGCAGCACATGGAGACACTTTCCCTCAGTCTGCATGGTCACTGCAGCACATGGAGACACTTTCCCTCAGTCTGCATGGTCACTGCAGCACATGGAGACACGTGTGATCAGTCTGCATGGTCACTGCAGCACATGGAGACACTTTCCCTCAGTCTGCATGGTCAATGCAGCACATGGAGACACTTTCCCTCAGTCTGCATGGTCACTGCAGCACATGGAGACACTTTCCCTCAGTCTGCATGGTCACTGCAGCACATGGAGACACGTGTGATCAGTCTGCATGGTCACTGCAGCACATGGAGACACTTTCCCTCAGTCTGCATGGTCACTGCAGCACATGGAGACACGTGTGATCAGTCTGCATGGTCACTGCAGCACATGGAGACACGCGTTATCAGTCTGCATGGTCACTGCAGCACATGGGGACATGTGTGATCAGTCTGCATGGTCACTGCAGCACATGGAGACACTTTCCCTCAGTCTGCATGGTCACTGCAGCACATGGAGACACTTTCCCTCAGTCTGCATGGTCACTGCAGCACATGGAGACACTTTCCCTCAGTCTGCATGGTCACTGCAGCACATGGAGACACGTGTGATCAGTCTGCATGGTCACTGCAGCACATGGAGACACGTGTGATCAGTCTGCATGGTCACTGCAGCACATGGAGACACTTTCCCTCAGTCTGCATGGTCACTGCAGCACATGGAGACACTTTCCCTCAGTCTGCATGGTCACTGCAGCACATGGAGACACTTTCCCTCAGTCTGCATGGTCAATGCAGCACATGGAGACATGTGCGATCAGTCCGCATGGTCACTGCAGCACATGGAGACACGTGTGATCAGTCTGCATGGTCACTGCAGCACATGGAGACGCGTGTGATCAGTCTGCATGGTCACTGCAGCACATGGAGATGCGTGTGATCAGTCTGCATGGTTGATGCAGCACATGGAGACACTTTCCCTCAGTCTGCATGGTCACTGCAGCACATGGAGATGCGTGTGATCAGTCTGCATGGTCACTGCAGCACATGGAGACACTTTCCCTCAGTCTGCATGGTCACTGCAGCACCTGGAGACACTTTCCCTCAGTCTGCATGGTCACTGCAGCACATGGAGACACTTTGCAGAAAGCAAGACAATAACAACGTTGTTGAGCTGAGTCCTCTGCAGGCTGCAGACACAACTACATAGAGGCTCTTATACTCGGACCTTTGTGCTGTTGTCTGGCCCATTAATGTTTGTACCATGTTTTTGTGCTGCTACCATGTTGTGCTGCTACCATGTTGTGCTGCTACCATGTTGTGCTGCTACCATGTTGTGCTGCTACCACGTTGTGCTGCTACCACATTGTGCTGCTACCACATTGTGCTGCTACCACATTGAGCTGCTACCACATTGTGCTGCTGCTATGCTGTTGTCTTAGGTATCTCTTTATGTAGTGTTATGCTGTCTCTCTTGTCGTGATGCGTGTTTTGTCCTATATTTTGAATCAAATCAAATCAAATTTTATTTGTCACATACACATTGGTTAGCAGATGTTAATGCGAGTGTAGCGAAATGCTTGTGCTTCTAGTTCCGACAGTGCAGTAATAACGAACAAGTAATCTAACTAACAATTCCAAAAAACTACTGTCTTATACACAGTGTAAGGGGATAAAGAATATGTACATAAGGATATATGAATGAGTGATGGTACAGAGCAGCATAGGCAAGATACAGTAGATGATATCGAGTACAGTATATACATATGAGATGAGTATGTAAACCAAGTGGCATAGTTAAAGTGGCTAGTGATACATGTATTACATAAGGATGCAGTCGATGATATAGAGTACAGTATCTACGTATGCATATGAGATGAATAATGTAGGGTAAGTAACATTATATAAGGCTTTCTTTTTTTATTGATTGGTGGAGTGCTGCAGAGATGGTTGTCCTTCTAGAAGGTTCTCCCATCTCTACAGAGGAACTCTAGAGCTCTGTCAGAGTACCCATCGGGATCTTGGCCACCTCCCTGACCAAGGCCCTTCACCCCCGATTACTCAGTTTGGCCGGGCGGCCAGCTCTAGGAAGAGTGTTGGTGGTTCCAAACTTCTTCCATTTAAGAATGATGGAGGCCACTGTTCTTGGGGACCTTCAATGTTGTGCCTTTCCAAATCATGTCCAATCAATTTAAATTTACCACAGGTGGACTCCAATCAAGTTGTAGAAACAGGATGCACCTGAGCTCAATTTGGAGTCTCATAGCAAAGGGTCTGAATACTTTTGTAAATAAGGTATTTCTGGGGGGGGTCAAACCTGTTTCAATTTGTCATTATGGGGTATTGTGATGTCATTATGGGGTATTGTGTGTAGATTGATGAGGATTTGTATTTATTTAATCCATTTCAGAATAAGGTTGTAATGTAACAAAATGTGGAAAAAGAGGGAGGCAGGGAAGGGGGCAGGGAGGGAAGGGGGCAGGGAGGGAAGGGGGCAGGGAGGGTGGTGCAGCAGTCAGCCGAGTCACTTGAGTGAGAGGAGAGCAGCGTTATCAATGTGACTTGTGTTAATTGAGCCTTGCGGGCGAGTTTTTGATTGATCATTATTCTGGAAATTTCAGCTACACCTGGCAACCCTGTCTCACAGCCTGTTCTGACCACTCACTACCATACCAAGATATTACAGGATTAGTTCTCATCATCGGAGTAGCCAGAGTGGAGGATAACTAACTCACCATCTGATCAGGGAGTGTGTGTGTGTGTGTCTCACCATCTGAGCCATCAGAGTGGAGGAGAGCTCCGCGTTCGTTGCGTAGGGAAGGGCTGTCTGAGCTCTGGAATCATACGTCACCTGGAAACGCTTCTTCACCTCTCCCATGAAGCTGAACGCACGTGACCGCTCAAAGTCCTAACAGACAGACAAACAATACACACTGCAGTCCCAACAGACAGACAGACAATACACACTACAGTCCCAACAGACAGACAGACAATACACACTACAGTCCCAACAGACAGACAGACAGACAATACACACTACAGTCCCAACAGACAGACAGACAATACACACTAGTCCTTACAGACAGACAATACACACTAGTCCATACAGACAGACAAACAATACACACTACAGCCCCAACAGACAGACAGACAATACACACTAGTCCTTACAGACAGACAATACATTCCCAACAGACAGACAGACCTTAATCCTTAGGACTCTAGGGAGAGGTGGTTAATTTAGACCCTTTAGGACTCTAGGGGGTCCGGTGGTTAATTTAGACCCTTTAGGACTCTAGGGAGCGGTGGTTAATTTAGACCCTTTAGGACTCTAGGGAGCGGTGGTTAATTTAGACCCTTTAGGACTCTAGGGAGCGTTGGTTAATTTAGACCCTTTAGGACTCTAGAGAGAGGTGGTTAATTTAGATCCTTTAGGACTCTAGAGAGAGGTGGTTAATTTAGATCCTTTAGGACTCTAGGGGGGGCGGGGGTTAATTTAGACCCTTTAGGACTCTAGGGAGAGGTGGTTAATTTAGATCCTTTAGGACTCTAGGGAGAGGTGGTTAATTTAGATCCTTTAGGACTCTAGGGGGCGGGGGTTAATTTAGACCCTTTAGGACTCTAGGGAGCGGTGGTTAATTTAGACCCTTTAGGACTCTAGGGAGAGGTGGTTAATTTAGATCCTTTAGGACTCTAGGGGGCGGGGGTTAATTTAGACCCTTTAGGACTCTAGGGGGCGGGGTTAATTTAGACCCTTTAGGACTCTAGGGAGCGTTGGTTAATTTAGACCCTTTAGGACTCTAGGGAGCGGTGGTTAATTTAGACCCTTTGGGACTCTAGGGAGCGGTGGTTAATTTAGACCCTTTAGGACTCTAGGGAGCGTTGGTTAATTTAGACCCTTTAGGACACTAGGGAGCGGTGTTTAATTTAGAGCCTTTAGGACTCTAGGGAGCGTTGGTTAATTTAGACCCTTTAGGACTCTAGGGGGGCGTGGGTTAACTTAGACCCTTTAGGACTCTAGGGGGTCCGGTGGTTAATTTAGACCCTTTAGGACTCTAGGGAGCGGTGGTTAATTTAGACCCTTTAGGACTCTAGGGAGCGGTGGTTAATTTAGACCCTTTAGGACTCTAGGGGGCGGTGTTTAATTTAGAGCCTTTAGGACTCTAGGGAGCGTTGGTTAATTTAGACCCTTTAGGACTCTAGGGGGGCGTGGGTTAATTTAGACCCTTTAGGACTCTAGGGAGCGTTGGTTAATTTAGACCCTTTAGGACTCTAGGGAGCGGTGGTTAATTTAGACCCTTTGGGACTCTAGGGAGCGGTGGTTAATTTAGACCCTTTAGGACTCTAGGGAGCGGTGGTTAATTTAGACCCTTTAGGACTCTAGGGAGCGTTGGTTAATTTAGACCCTTTAGGACTCTAGGGAGCGTTGGTTAATTTAGACCCTTTAGGACACTAGGGAGTGGTGTTTAATTTAGAGCCTTTAGGACTCTAGGGAGCGTTGGTTAATTTAGACCCTTTAGGACTCTAGGGGGGCGTGGGTTAACTTAGACCCTTTAGGACTCTAGGGGGTCCGGTGGTTAATTTAGACCCTTTAGGACTCTAGGGAGCGGTGGTTAATTTAGACCCTTTAGGACTCTAGGGAGCGGTGGTTAATTTAGACCCTTTAGGACTCTAGGGGGTCCGGTGGTTAATTTAGACCCTTTAGGACTCTAGGGAGCGGTGGTTAATTTAGACCCTTTAGGACTCTAGGGGGCGGTGTTTAATTTAGAGCCTTTAGGACTCTAGGGAGCGTTGGTTAATTTAGACCCTTTAGGACTCTAAGGGGGGCGTGGGTTAACTTAGACCCTTTAGGACTCTAGGGGGTCCGGTGGTTAATTTAGACCCTTTAGGACTCTAGGGAGAGGTGGTTAATTTAGACCCTTTAGGACTCTAGGGGGGCGTGGGTTAACTTAGACCCTTTAGGACTCTAGGGGGTCCGGTGGTTAATTTAGACCCTTTAGGACTCTAGGGAGAGGTGGTTAATTTAGACCCTTTAGGACTCTAGGGAGCGTTGGTTAATTTAGACCCTTTAGGACTCTAGGGAGCGTTGGTTAATTTAGACCCTTTAGGACTCTAGGCAGCGTTGGTTAATTTAGACCCTTTAGGACTCTAGGGAGCGGTGGTTAATTTAGACCCTTTAGGACTCTAGGGAGCGTTGGTTAATTTAGACCCTTTAGGACTCTAGGGAGCGTTGGTTAATTTAGACCCTTTAGGACTCTAGGGAGCGTTGGTTAATTTAGACCCTTTAGGACTCTAGGGAGCGGTGGTTAATTTAGACCCTTTAGGACTCTAGGGAGCGTTGGTTAATTTAGACCCTTTAGGACTCTAGGGGGCGGTGTTTAATTTAGACCCTTTAGGACTCTAGGGAGCGTTGGTTAATTTAGACCCTTTAGGACTCTAGGGGGGCGTGGGTTAACTTAGACCCTTTAGGACTCTAGGGGTCCGGTGGTTAATTTAGACCCTTTAGGACTCTAGGGAGCGGTGGTTAATTTAGACCCTTTAGGACTCTAGGGAGCGGTGGTTAATTTAGACCCTTTAGGACTCTAGGGGGTCCGGTGGTTAATTTAGACCCTTTAGGACTCTAGGGAGCGGTGGTTAATTTAGACCCTTTAGGACTCTAGGGGCGGTGTTTAATTTAGAGCCTTTAGGACTCTAGGGAGAGGTGGTTAATTTAGCACCCCTTTAGGACTCTAGGGAGCGGTGGTTCATTTAGACCCTTTAGGACTCCTAGGGGGCGATGGTTAATTTAGACCCTTTAGGACTGTAGGGGGCAGGGGTTAATTTAGACCCTTTAGGACTATAGGGAGCGGCGGTTAATTTAGATCCTTTAGGACTCTAGGGGGCGGGGTTAATTTAGACCCTTTAGGACTCTAGTGGGGGCGTGGGTTAATTTAGACCCTTTAGGACTCTAGGGGGCAGGGGTTAATTTAGACCCTTTAGGACTCTAGTGGGGGGCGGGGTTAATTTAGACCCTTCAGGACTGTAGGGGGCAGGGGTTCATTTAGACCCTTTAGGACTCTAGGGGGGGGGGGTTAATTTAGACCCTTTAGGACTCTAGGGGGCAGGGGTTAATTTAGACCCTTTAGGTATAAAACATGTTTGATGAAACATTGAATTTCCTTACTGCTATTAGCCCATAGAAACACATTGGATAACAGATTCATACAGTCCAAAAAATTATCAAAAGGAAGTTTTAAAGGGTCTGTCCTATATCTGAGAGAGAACAATTATTAATAATCGTTCTTATATATATACATATTTTTTTTTTGGGGGGCTTAACTACTTCCATTTACACTGAGTGTACAAAACATGAAGAACATCTGCTCTGTCCATGACAGACTGACCAGGTGAAAGCTATGATCCCTTAGTGATGTCACCTGTTAAATCCACTTCTATCAGTGTAGATGAAGGGGAGGAGACAGGTTATAGAAGGTTTATGCCTGGAGACAAACCAGACATGGATTCTGTATGTGTACCATTCAGAGGGTGAATGGACAAGACAAAATATTTAAGCGCCTTTGAAGGGGGTAGTAGGCTACAGTTAGTCAACTGACAGTCCAGTACAACATTGGTGCCCAAAGACCCATAAAAGAATGCACAACTCATCGTACCTTGACATTGATGGGGTATGGCAACCAACGACCTTAAAGTGTTCCAATTCTTTCAGTAAAAAACTAAAAACTGCTATTGCAGTGGGCTAAGGAATGAAAGCACAGGACAACAGAGAATTGGAAAAACATTGCCTGGTCTGATGAATCCTGGTTCCTGCTGTTTCACTCTGATGGGAGGACTAGGGTATAGAGAATACCATGAGTACATCATGTTGTTATGGGAGGACTAGGGTATGGAGAATACCATGAGTACATCATGTTGTTATGGGAGGACTAGGGTATGGAGAATACCATGAGTATATGTATCCATCATGTTGTGATGGGAGGACTAGGGTATGGAGAATACCATGAGTACATCATGTTGTTATGGGAGGACTAGGGTATAGAGAATACCATGAGTACATGTATCCATCATGCCACGTGTCAACATTGCAGGCTGGTGGTGTGTTTTCATGGCACACATTTGGCCCCTTGATAAAAGTGGAGCAACGTTTGAATGCCACAAGATATCTGATCAATGCCAATCAGGTGTGTCCCTTCATGGCAGCAGTGTATCCATCTGCAAATAGATTTTTTTCAACAGGATAATGCCCCATGCCACAAGGCGAGGACTATACAGGAATGGTTCCACAAACTGTTTGTTAGCAGTAATAAACAATAAAACATCATTATACATACCTGCAAGGCTCTGCAGTCTTCAAAACGATGTGTTTTCAACATTTAAACAAAGATTTCGATAGTCCTATCGAATGACTTCTGCTTTCCAGATCCTTCATTAGAAGCTTTCTCCGATTCCATCTTGGGAAATGTGGTTATTTTTACTAGGAACTACTGCTTACAATGAATATGCATGAGAAATATTTGAACTACGCTTCTTTGTGTACAACTACTTTCTGGTTGTGTCTCTTAGTAACGTCACGTGTTTTTCAATATACGTCACATTTACGCGACGAAACAGGAAGCGTTGCAGTTAAGAGATGCAACCAAAGATTTATATCTAAACCAAGATAGACCACTGCCTGTCGTTTCCAATAAGAAAACATTAGTCATAGTCATAATGGAAGGCTCAAATCGTCTTACCCGGAACACGTTTTAACACTTGTAATGATCATTTTTCACTTTCTTTTTTCAAGTGTCAAATGTAGTTTTTGGTACATGTGATTTTTTTCACCTGTCTAGTGTGTGTTCAAAGGTGATTTGAACACCTGTTATGATAATTTTCACGTACTTTTTTCAAGTGTCAAATGTCATTTTTTGAACACGTGTTCGTTACACTTGTCCCGTGTGCATTTACAGGTAATTAGAACGCTTGTTATGGTCATTGTTTCACGCGTTCATTAGACCTGTTCAGTGTGCATTACACCTGTTCAGTGTGCATTTACAGGTAATTAGAATGCCGGTTATGGTCATTGTTACACGCGTTCATTAGACCTGTGTGCATTTACAGGTGATGTTAATGCTCTAACTCAGAGACTATGTCTAGTCTCGCTCCAGAGACTGGGTGGACCGACCCTCCCCCTTCCCCAGGGATATTGGTGGCAAGGGCCGGAGAGGACTGAGACTGACCCCGGTGGGTGGTGCCTACCTCCCCCAAAGCCACCAGGGGGCACCAGCACATCCAGCCAGCTCCCTGCACCGGGGATATGGGGGAGAGGGCTAAAGGGCTAAAGAGATGGCATATTTTTGTCGGTATTAACTCTGCCATGGTTCGTTCGACAGTCTATAGGGTAATAAATGGTGTTTTTGTAGTTTTTGTATTATTGCCGAAAATGACTTATTTGGTAAATACAGGGACATTTTTGGTAAATACAAGGAAATGTTATACGTTTTGTTCTATGAGATAATCTTCATCAGCTAATGTCACATTTTGTGTTTTTTTAAGCATTTGTGCACATAAAGCACATAAAGGCTTCATAATTGATCATGTTAAATGGCTGATATTATCTCATAAAAGGAAATGTACAAGACCTCCTAAGCTCATCTTAACCTGACCTTATTTTCAGCTTTTTATAATATTTCTACCATTATTACATTTACATTTAAGTAATTTAGCAGACACTCTGGAAATATTTTACTAACTACATATACTGGGACATCTTTTAGCATTTTCCTCACAGTAACACACATTTTCAAGCTTTATTAGTCTTATTACACCAATTATTTACAGGATCGGTGGAACAGTTGAGCTAACGTAGGCTAATGTGATAAGCATGAGGTTGTAAGTAACAAGAACATTTCCCATAGACATATCTCATATGAGCAGAAAGCTTAAATTCTTGTTAATCTAACTGCAATGTCCAATTTACAGTTATGAACTCACTTCCGGCGCCAACAGAGATGGCTGCCTCGCTTCGCGTTCTTAGGAAACTATGTAGTATTTAGATTTTTATGTATTATTTCTTACATTGTTACCCCAGGAAATCTTAAGTCTTATTACATACAGCCAGGAGGAACTATTGGATAATTAGAGCAACGTGAATTTACCAACATTATGACCAGGAATACGACTTTCCCGAAGCGGATCCTCTATTTGGTCCACCAACCAGGACAATGGATCGGATCCCAGCAGGTGACCCAAAACAACGACGCCGCAGAAAGGGGCAGACGGAAGGGGAAGGGGCAGCGGTCTTCTGGTCAGGCTCCATAGACGGGCACATCGCCCACCGCTCCCGAGTATACTACTAGCCAATGTCCAGTCTCTTGACAGCAAGGTAGACGAAATCCAAGCAAGGGTTGCCCTCCAGAGAGACATCAGAGATTGTAACATGGCTCACTCGTGATACGTTATCAGAGTCGGTACAGCCACCTTGTTTCTTCACGCATCGCGCTGACAGAAACAAACATCTCTCTTGTAAGAAGAAGGGTGGGGGTGTATGCCTTATGATTAACGAGTCATGGTGTGATCATAACAGCTTACAGGAACTCAAGTCCTTTTGTTCACCTGACCTAGAATTCCTTACAATCAAATGCCGACCGCATTATCTACCAAGAGAATTGTCTTCGATTATAATCACAGTCGTGTATACCCCCCCAAGCAGACACATCGACGGCCCTGAAAGAACTTCATTGGACCCTATGTAAACTGGAAACCACATATCCTGAGGATGAATTTATTGTAGCTGGGGATTTTAGGGAGTCCCATTGCTTTAAGACTTGGTCAGGTGGTTTTGTCCACGTTTAGGTCACCTATCAGGACAAATTCAGACTTAGTGTATGAGGCAAGGAGAGAGCTTAGGTCCGGTAGGGTACAGGCTGGTGCTGTTGGAGGCCGATAGCACACAGCAAAAGTCAACAAAGAGCTACTTGAAAGTTTAATGCTTAAAACCAGCAAATTAAATTGTTTGGGGACAGACTTGGTGGAGATGGGCCAGAGTGTACATATACATTTCCAGATATCATCCACAGTAATACAATCAAGGCACTGCAGAGGACAGGGAGAGTTCTTCAGTGCTGATTTATGACATCTGAATGTGCATTAGATGGCAACAAGATCATATTGTACAGCAATTTATTCAGGTAACATGAATACAAAGCCAGCGAGAGGTGGTTAGAATAGGATGGGAGGCCAAAAGTCTGTGTAACCCATAGAGTCCTGAGGGCGGGAACAAATATAGTCTGTCCCACGTTTGGGTAAAGAAGGTTTGTAGTCAACAAAGTATCGAGGAGTCATGAGGCAAATAGCAAAATACACAATCATTAAAAATATAGATAACTACTTGGGGCTAGCCATTGTAAGTTCAGAGTCACTCACCCCAACAGTGCGCGTGTGCTGGAGGAGAGCGAAAGCTCGGGGAGAGAGGGGTGAGTGTGGTGGGGGTCCAGACAGGGGGAGACAGGCCAGGGCAGACAGTTAACAGAGAGGGGGGAGTGTGGTGGGGGTCCAGACAGGGGGAGACAGGCCAGGGGAGAGAGGGGGAGTGTGGTGGAGGTACGTGTACCAGACAGGGGGAGACAGACCAGGGAGAGAGGGGTGAGTGTGGTGGAGGTACGTGTACCAGACAGGGGAGACAGACCAGGGCAGACAGTTAACAGAGAGGGGGGAGTGTGGTGGGGGGTCCAGACAGGGGGAGACAGGCCAGGGCAGACAGTTAACAGAGAGGGGTGAGTGTGGTGGAGGTACGTGTACCAGACAGGGGGAGACAGACCAGGGAGAGAGGGGGGAGTGTGGTGGAGGTACGTGTACCAGACAGGGGGAGACAGACCAGGGAGAGAGGGGTGAGTGTGGTGGAGGTACGTGTACCAGACAGGGGAGACAGACCAGGGCAGACGGGGAACAGAGAGGGGTGAGTGTGGTGGGGTACCTGTACCAGACAGGGGGAGACAGACCAAAAACAGCATAGAGTCAGTCTGGAGGGCAAAAACAGCATAGAGTCAGTCTGGAGGGCAAAAACAGCATAGAGTCAGTCTGGTGGGCAAAAACAGCATAGAGTCAGTCTGGAGGGCAAAAACAGCATAGAGTCAGTCTGGAGGGCAAAAACAGCATAGAGTCAGTCTGGAGGGCAAAAACAGCATAGAGTCAGTCTGGTGGGCAAAAACAGCATAGAGTCAGTCTGGTGGGCAAAAACATCATAAAGTCAGTCTGAGGGCAAAAACAGCATAGAGTCAGTCTGGTGGGCAAAAACATCATAAAGTCAGTCTGGAGGGCAAAAACAGCATAGAGTCAGTGGCAGTCTGGAGGGCAAAACAGCATAGAGTCAGTCTGGAGGGCAAAAACAGCATAGAGTCAGTCTGGAGGGCAAAAACAGCATAGAGTCAGTCCGGAGGGCAAAAACAGCATAGAGTCAGTCTGGAGGGCAAAAACAGCATAGAGTCAGTCTGGAGGGCAAAAACAGCATAGAGTCAGCCTGGAGGGCAAAAACACCATAGAGTCAGTCTGGAGGGCAAAAACAGCATAGAGTCAGTCTGGAGGGCAATAACAGCATAGAGTCAGTGGCAGTCTGGAGGGCAAACACAGCATAGAGTCAGTGGCAGTCTGAGGGCAAAAACAGCATAGAGTCAGTCTGGAGGGCAAAAACAGCATAGAGTCAGTCTGGAGGGCAAAAACAGCATAGAGTCAGTCTGGAGGGCAAAAACAGCATAGAGTCAGTCTGGAGGGCAAAAACAGCATAGAGTCAGCCTGGAGGGCAAAACAGCATAGAGTCAGTCTGGAGGGCAAAAACAGCATAGAGTCAGTCTGGAGGGCAAAAACAGCATAGAGTCAGTCTGGAGGGCAAAAACAGCATAGAGTCAGTCTGGAGGGCAAAAACAGCATAGAGTCAGTCCGGAGGGCAAAAACAGCATAGAGTCAGTCTGGAGGGCAAAAACAGCATAGAGTCAGTCTGGAGGGCAAAAACAGCATAGAGTCAGTCTGGAGGGCAAAAACAGCATAGAGTCAGTCCGGAGGGCAAAACAGCATAGAGTCAGTCTGGAGGGCAAAAACAGCATAGAGTCAGTCTGGAGGGCAAAAACAGCATAGAGTCAGCCTGGAGGGCAAAAACACCATAGAGTCAGTCTGGAGGGCAAAAACAGCATAGAGTCAGTCTGGAGGGCAATAACAGCATAGAGTCAGTGGCAGTCTGGAGGGCAAACACAGCATAGAGTCAGTGGCAGTCTGGAGGGCAAAAACAGCATAGAGTCAGTCTGGAGGGCAAAAACAGCATAGAGTCAGTCTGGAGGGCAAAAACAGCATAGAGTCAGTCTGGAGGGCAAAAACAGCATAGAGTCAGTCTGGAGGGCAAAACAGCATAGAGTCAGCCTGGAGGGCAAAAACAGCATAGAGTCAGTCTGGAGGGCAAAAACAGCATAGAGTCAGTCTGGAGGGCAAAACAGCATAGAGTCAGTCTGGAGGACAAAAACATCATAAAGTCAGTCTGGAGGGCAAAAACAGCATAGAGTCAGTGGCAGTCTGGAGGGCAAAAACAGCATAGAGTCAGTCTGGAGGGCAAAAACAGCATAGAGTCAGTCTGGAGGGCAAAAACAGCATAGAGTCAGTCCGGAGGGCAAAAACAGCATAGAGTCAGTCTGGAGGGCAAAAACAGCATAGAGTCAGTCTGGAGGGCAAAAACAGCATAGAGTCAGCCTGGAGGGCAAAAACAGCATAGAGTCAGTCTGGAGGGCAAAAACAGCATAGAGTCAGTCTGGAGGGCAATAACAGCATAGAGTCAGTGGCAGTCTGGAGGGCAAACACAGCATAGAGTCAGTGGCAGTCTGGAGGGCAAAAACAGCATAGAGTCAGTCTGGAGGGCAAAAACAGCATAGAGTCAGTCTGGAGGGCAAAAACAGCATAGAGTCAGTCTGGAGGGCAAAAACAGCATAGAGTCAGTCTGGAGGGCAAAAACAGCATAGAGTCAGCCTGGAGGGCAAAAACAGCATAGAGTCAGTCTGGAGGGCAAAAACAGCATAGAGTCAGCCTGGAGGGCAAAAACAGCTTAGAGTCAGTCTGGAGGGCAAAAACAGCATAGAGTCAGTCTGGTGGGCAAAAACATCATAAAGTCAGTCTGGAGGGCAAAAACAGCATAGAGTCAGTGGCAGTCTGGAGGGCAAAAACAGCATAGAGTCAGTCTGGAGGGCAAAAACAGCATAGAGTCAGTCCGGAGGGCAAAAACAGCATAGAGTCAGTCCGGAGGGCAAAAACAGCATAGAGTCAGTCTGGAGGGCAAAAACAGCATATAGTCAGCCTGGAGGGCAAAAACAGCATAGAGTCAGTCTGGAGGGCAAAAACAGCATAGAGTCAGTCTGGAGGGCAATAACAGCATAGAGTCAGTGGCAGTCTGGAGGGCAAACACAGCATAGAGTCAGTGGCAGTCTGGAGGGCAAAAACAGCATAGAGTCAGTCTGGAGGGCAAAAACAGCATAGAGTCAGTCTGGAGGGCAAAAACAGCATAGAGTCAGTCTGGAGGGCAATAACAGCATAGAGTCAGTGGCAGTCTGAGGGCAAACAGCATAGAGTCAGTGGCAGTCTAGACGGCAAAAACAGCATAGAGTCAGTCTGGAGGGCAAAAACAGCATAGAGTCAGTCTGGAGGGCAAAAACAGCATAGAGTCAGTCTGGAGGGCAAAAACAGCATAGAGTCAGCCTGGAGGGCAAAAACAGCATAGAGTCAGTCTGGAGGGCAAAAACAGCATAGAGTCAGTCTGGAGGGCAAAAACAGCATAGAGTCAGTCTGGAGGGCAAAAACAGCATAGAGTCAGTCTGGAGGGCAAAAACAGCATAGAGTCAGTCTGGAGGGCAAAAACAGCATAGAGTCAGTGGCAGTCTGAAGGGCAAAAACAGCATAGAGTCAGTCTGAAGGGCAAAAACAGCATAGAGTCAGTCTGAAGGGCAAAAACAGCATAGAGTCAGTCTGGAGGGCAAAAACAGAATAGAGTCAGTCTGGAGGGCAAAAACAGCATAGAGTCAGTGGCAGTCTGGAGGGCAAAAACAGCATAGAGTCAGTCTGGAGGGCAAAAACAGCATAGAGTCAGTCTGAAGGGCAAAAACAGCATAGAGTCAGTCTGGAGGGCAAAAACAGAATAGAGTCAGTCTGGAGGGCAAACACAGCATAGAGTCAGTCTGGAGGGCAAAAACAGCATAGAGTCAGTCTGGAGGGCAAAAACAGCATAGAGTCAGTCTGGTGGGCAAAAACATCATGGAGTCAGTCTGGAGGGCAAAAACAGCATAGAGTCAGTCTGGAGGGCAAAAACAGCATAGAGTCAGTCTGGAGGGCAAAAACAGCATAGAGTCAGTCTGGAGGGCAAAAACAGCATAGAGTCAGTCTGGAGGGGAAAAACAGCATAGAGTCAGTCTGGAGGGCAAAAACAGCTCGTTGAAGAGAGAGGTCGGAGGAAAATCTCAAGAATTATGTAAGCTATCAGACGTGCCACAAACAGCCAAATAACGGCACAGTTCAACAGTGGTGTGCAGAACATCATCTCAGAATGCACGACTCATCATAAATGGACTATTATAGCAGATGACCACACCGGGTTTCACTCCTTTCAGCTACAAACAAGAAGAAGAGGCTCCAGTGGGCACACGATTACCAACACTGGACATTTGAGGAGTGTAAATACATTGTCCCACGAATCCCAGTTCCTGTTGCATCACGCTGATGGCAGAGTCAGGATGAGTACATGTCCTCATCTTGCCTGGTGTCCACCGGTACAGGCTGTTGGCGGTGATGTAAGAGTGTGGGGAATATTTTCCTGGCACACGTTAGGTCCCTTGATACCAATTGAGCAAAGTTTGAACACCACACCTTGTAGAATCCATGCCCCAAAGAAGTCAGGTTGGTCTGGAGCAGAGGGGGGTCCAGTACTAGGAGTATACCTAACACGCTGGCCACTGAGTGTACATATATTAAAAAATAACAACTACATTTTAAGTGAGAATGGGCACTGCTCTGAAGTATAGGAAATCCCGCACCAAAATGTCTATTCCACCTATTCTCTACCAAGGGTTTCCAGCACACAGCTTTGACCTACTACAGTAGTGATGTTGGTATTGTACTTCAAATCAAATCAAATCAAATCAAATCAAATTTTATTTGTCACATACACATGGTTAGCAGATGTTAATGCGAGTGTAGCGAAATGCTTGTGCTTCTAGTTCCGACAATGCAGTAATAACGAACAAGTAATCTAACTAACAATTCCAAAAAAACTACTGTCTTATAATTATAACACAGTGTAAGGGGATAAAGAATATGTACATAAGGATATATGAATGAGTGATGGTACAGAGCAGCATAGGCAAGATACAGTAGATGATATCGAGTACAGTATATACATATGAGATAAGTATGTAAACCAAGTGGCATAGTTAAAGTGGCTAGTGATACATGTATTACATAAGGATGCAGTCGATGATATAGAGTACAGTATCAACGTATGCATATGAGATGAATAATGTAGGGTAAGTAACATTATATAAGGTAGCATTGTTTAAAGTGGCTAGTGATATATTTACATCATTTCCCATCAATTCCCATGATTAAAGTGGCTGGAGTAGAGTCAGTGTCATTGACAGTGTGTTGGCAGTAGCCACTCAATGTTAGTGGTGGCTGTTTAACAGTCTGATGGCCTTGAGATAGAAGCTGTTTTTCAGTCTCTCGGTCCCAGCTTTGATGCACCTGTACTGACCTCGCCTTCTGGATGACAGCGGGGTGAACAGGCAGTGGCTCGGGTGGTTGATGTCCTTGATGATCTTTATGGCCTTCCTGTAGCATCGGGTGGTGTAGGTGTCCTGGAGGGCAGGTAGTTTGCCCCCGGTGATGCGTTGTGCAGACCTCACTACCCTCTGGAGAGCCTTACGGTTGAGGGCGGTGCAGTTGCCATACCAGGCGGTGATACAGCCCGCCAGGATGCTCTCGATTGTGCATCTGTAGAAGTTTGTGAGTGCTTTTGGTGACAAGCCGAATTTCTTCAGCCTCCTGAGGTTGAAGAGGCGCTGCTGCGCCTTCCTCACGATGCTGTCTGTGTGAGTGGACCAATTCAGTTTGTCTGTGATGTGTATGCCGAGGAACTTAAAACTTGCTACCCTCTCCACTACTGTTCCATCGATGTGGATGGGGGTGTTCCCTCTGCTGTTTCCTGAAGTCCACAATCATCTCCTTAGTTTTGTTGACGTTGAGTGTGAGGTTATTTTCCTGACACCACACTCCGAGGGCCCTCACCTCCTCCCTGTAGGCCGTCTCGTCGTTGTTGGTAATCAAGCCTACCACTGTTGTGTCGTCCGCAAACTTGATGATTGAGTTGGAGGCGTGCATGGCCACGCAGTCGTGGGTGAACAGGGAGTACAGGAGAGGGCTCAGAACGCACCCTTGTGGGGCCCCAGTGTTGAGGATCAGCGGGGAGGAGATGTTGTTGCCTAGCCTCACCACCTGGGGGCGGCCCGTCAGGAAGTCCAGTACCCAGTTGCACAGGGCGGGGTCGAGACCCAGGGTCTCGAGCTTGATGACGAGCTTGGAGGGTACTATGGTGTTGAATGCCGAGCTGTAGTCGATGAACAGCATTCTCACATAGGTATTCCTCTTGTCCAGATGGGTTAGGGCAGTGTGCAGTGTGGTTGAGATTGCATCGTCTGTGGACCTATTTGGGCGGTAAGCAAATTGGAGTGGGTCAAGGGTGTCAGGTAGGGTGGAGGTGATGTGGTCCTTGACTAGTCTCTCAAAGCACTTCATGATGACGGATGTGAGTGCTACGGGCGGTAGTCGTTTAGCTCAGTTACCTTAGCTTTCTTGGGAACAGGAACAATGGTGGCCCTCTTGAAGCATGTGGGAACAGCAGACTGGTATAGGGATTGATTGAATATGTCCGTAAACACACCGGCCAGCTGGTCTGCGCATGCTCTGAGGGCGCGGCTGGGGATGCCGTCTGGGCCTGCAGCCTTGCGAGGGTTAACACGTTTAAATGTCTTACTCACTTCGGCTGCAGTGAAGGAGAGACCGCATGTTTCCGTTGCAGGCCGTGTCAGTGGCACTGTATTGTCCTCAAAGCGGGCAAAAAGTTATTTAGTCTGCCTGGGAGCAAGACATCCTGGTCCGTGACTGGGTTGGGTTTCTTCCTGTAGTCCGTGATTGACTGTAGACCCTGCCACATGCCTCTTGTGTCTGAGCCGTTGAATTGAGATTCTACTTTGTCTCTGTACTGGCGCTTAGCTTGTTTGATAGCCTTGCGGAGGGAATAGCTGCACTGTTTGTATTCAGTCATGTTACCAGACACCTTGCCCTGATTAAAAGCAGTGGTTCGTGCCTTCAGTTTCACACGAATGCTGCCATCAATCCACGGTTTCTGGTTAGGGAATGTTTTAATCGTTGCTATGGGAACGACATCTTCAACGCACGTTCTAATGAACTCGCACACCGAATCAGCGTATTCGTCAATGTTGTTGTCTGACGCAATACGAAACATCTCCCAGTCCACGTGATGGAAGCAGTCTTGGAGTGTGGAGTCAGCTTGGTCGGACCAGCGTTGGACAGACCTCAGCGTGGGAGCTTCTTGTTTTAGTTTCTGTCTGTAGGCAGGGATCAACAAAATGGAGTCGTGGTCAGCTTTTCCGAAAGGGGGGCGGGGCAGGGCCTTATATGCGTTGCGGAAGTTAGAGTAACAATGATCCAGGGTCTTTCCACCCCTGGTTGCGCAATCGATATGCTGATAGAATTTAGGGAGTCTTGTTTTCAGATTAGCCTTGTTAAAATCCCCAGCTACAATGAATGCAGCCTCCGGATAAATCGTTTCCAGTTTGCAGAGAGTTAAATAAAGTTTGTTCAGAGCCATCGATGTGTCTGCTTGGGGGGGGATATATACGGCTGTGATTATAATCGAAGAGAATTCTCTTGGTAGATAATGCGGTCTACATTTGATTGTGAGGAATTCTAAATCAGGTGAACAGAAGGATTTGAGTTCCTGTATGTTTCTTTCATCACACCATGTCACATTGGCCATAAGGCATACGCCCCCGCCCGTCTTCTTACCAGAAAGATGTTTGTTTCTGTCGGCGCAATGCGTGGAGAAACCCGCTGGCTGCACCGCTTCGGATTGCATCTCTCCAGTTAGCCATGTTTCCGTGAAGCAGAGAACGTTACAGTCTCTGATGTCCCTCTGGAATGCTACCCTTGCTCGGATTTCATCAACCTTGTTGTCAAGAGACTGGACATTGGCAAGAAGAATGCTAGGGAGTGGTGCACGATGTGCCCGTCTCCGGAGTCTGACCAGAAGACCGCTTCGTTTCCCTCTTTTTCTGAGTCGTTTTTTTTTTTGGTCGCTGCATGTGATCCACTCGGTTACACTGGTTGTAAGGCAGAACACAGGATCCGCATCGCGATATTCTTGGTCGTACTGATGGTGAGTTGACGCTGATCTTATATTCAGTAGTTCTTCTCGGCTGTATGTAATGAAACCTAAGATGACCTGGGGTACTAGTGTAAGAAATAACACGTAAAAAAACAAAAAACTGCATAGTTTCCTAGGAACGCGAAGCGAGGCGGCCATCTCTGTCGGCGCCGGAAGCGAGTATGTGTAGAACTTAGGATTCAAACCTCCTCATACAGCCTAATTCATACAGTAGTATTAGAGGTGCTCACACAATAATTTGATTTGTACTGTGTGGGCAAACCAAATTGATGGATTCTTCACACACCACAGTTAGACAGTATCCCATTACGCCTTTTAAAACCTTTTCATGAGTCTTTTGTATTAAATGAAATCAACCTTTGCTTTTATACTTACAATACCATCAGGCTTGATTGATCTGTATTTGTCTTGTAACGCAGTGCATGCCTGTAATTTCCTTAAAACTTTATTTAAAAAAGAAAATATGTAATTGAGAAAAATGAACAGAACAACATATTTCTGGGGTCAGTAAGTTGGACACAGTAGCTCAGATAAAGAGCCTGATTTATGGAACTGGTAGCTGTGGAATATTGACATAAGCTCAGAACCACTTGTTTCAAACATGGTCCTGTTTTATCAACTGCTGTGCTGACCAATGGACAGTCCATTACTTCCTGTCAAAATAATACGTAGCTTAAAATTGTTTGTACTTGTATTTATTGTTGAAATAAAGAGAGTGACGCAAAAACATTTATAATAGGCCGATATCTAAAAATATGCGCAGCCAAATAACTGATATATACATGTAATGAACACGATGGGTGACAGAGAGCTGGTTTCAAGCCCAGGGCGCAGCATGTGTTTATTGCAAAGGACCACAGGAGGAGGCAGGTAAGCTGGGTCCAGGGGCAGTCAGAAGGTCATACACAGGGCCTCCAAAAAGGCAACAGTACAGGCAGGGAAAAGGTTAGTAATGGAGTCTGGGAGATCAGGTCATAGGTTGATAACAGGAAATCCAATAGGCTAAAGTACAGGAAGGAAATAGGCAACAGGTATCGTTAGTGAGGCAGGTAAAAACTATCATACACGGGAGGAGTAAATCACAGGAAACCCAGTGCTCTGAAAGCCATGTGTCACAAAACAAATAATACCTCACAGTGATGGGGTGCAAAGAACTGAACTAAATAGTGTGTGATAATGACATACAGGTGTGTGAACAGGTGATCAGAATTCAGGTGATTGGGATCTGCAGAGTGAGCTGCGTTCAGGGGATCTGTGTGTTGGAGAGTGAGCTGCGTTCAGGGGATCTGTGTGTTGGAGAGTGAGCTGCGTTCAGGGGATCTGTGTGTTGGAGAGTGAGCTGCGTTCAGGGGATCTGTGTGTTGGAGAGTGAGCTGCGTTCAGGGGATCTGTGTGTTGGAGAGTGAGCTGCGTTCAGGGGATCTGTGTGTTGGAGAGTGAGCTGCGTTCAGGGGATCTGTGTGTTGGAGAGTGAGCTGCGTTCAGGGGACCTAGGTGTTGGAGAGTGAGCTAAGTTCAGGGCATCTGTGTGTTGGAGAGTGAGCTAAGTTCAGGGGATCAAAGTTGTTGGAGAGTGAGCTGCATTCAGGGGATCTATGTGTTGCAGAATGAGCTGTGTTCAGGGGATCTATGTGTTGCAGAATGAGCTGCGTTCAGTGGATCTATGTGTTGTAGAGTGAGCTGCGTTCAGGGGATCTATGTGTTGCAGAGTGAGCTGCTTTCAGGGGATCTATGTGTTACAGAATGAGCTGCATTCAGGGGATCTATGTGTTACAGAATGAGCTGCATTCAGGGGATCTATGTGTTGCAGAGTTAGCTGCTTTCAGGGGATCTATGTGTTACAGAATGAGCTGCATTCAGGGGATCTATGTGTTGCAGAGTGAGCTGCTTTCAGGGGATCTATGTGTTACAGAATGAGCTGCATTCAGGGGATCTATGTGTTGCAGAGTGAGCTGCTTTCAGGGGATCTATGTGTTACAGAATGAGCTGCATTCAGGGGATCTGTGTGTTGCAGAGTGAGCTGCTTTCAGGGGATCTATGTGTTACAGAATGTGAGTTGGAAGCAGACGTTACAATACACCACCATTCAAAAGTTTGGGGTCACTTAGAAATGTCCTTGTTTTTTAAATAAAATCACTTTTTACCATTAAAATAAACATCAAATTGATCAGAAATACAGTGTAGACATTGTTAATGTTGTAAATGACTATTGTAGCTGGAAATGGCAGATTTTTTATGGAATATCTACATAGGCGTACAGAGGCCCATTATCAGCAACCATCACTCCTGTGTTCCAATGGCACGTTGTGTGAGCTAATCCAAGTGTATAATTTGAAAAGGCTAATTGATCATTAGAAAACCGTTTTGCAATTCTGTTAGCACAGCTGAAAACTGTTGTTCTGATTAAAGAAGCAATAAAACTGGGTTTCTTTAGACTAGTTGAGTATCTGTAGCATCAGCATTTTTGGGTTCGATTACAGACAAAAAATGGCCAGAATCAAAGACCTTTCTACTGAAACTTGTCAGTCTATTCTTGTTCTGAGAAATGAAGGCTATTCCATGTGAGAAATTGCCAAGAAACTGAAGATCTCGTACAACGCCATGTACTACTCCCTTCACAGGGAGTAGGTCTCTGTCCAGTGATTTTCTCATTGGGAAACGATATTTCTTAGGAACTTGTTTTCAGTTCCTACCGCTTCCACTGGATGTCACCAGCCTTTGGAATTTGGTTGAGGTTATTCCTTTGTGCAATGAAGAAGTACGGCCATCTAGGAACTGCGTAACACTGTTGAGAGTTGGTCAAGACTTGAAAAGTAGCTTGGTTTGTTGTCTTCCTGTATTGAACACAGATAGACCCGTCTTCAATTTGATCGATTATTAACGTTTAAAAATACCTAAAGTAGTATAACAAAAGTAGTTTGAAATGTTTTGGCATGACGTTGCGCTAATTTGGAAGCTGTTTTTTTCTGGATCAAATGCGACAAAGAAATGGACATTTTGGATATATATGGACGGGAATTAATCGATCAAAAGGACCAATTGTGATGTTTATGGGACATATTGGAGTGCCAACAAAAGAAGCTCTTCAAAGGCAAGGCATGTTTTATATTTTATTTCTGCGTTTTGTGTAGCGCCTGCAGGGTTGAAATATACTACCCTCTTTTTTTACTGTTGTACTATCATCAGATAATAGCTTCTTATGCATTCGCCGAAAAGCCTTTTTAAAATCTGACATGTTGGCTGGATTCACAACGAGTGTAGCTTTAATTTAGTATCTTGGATGTGTGATTTAATGTTAGATTTTTATATAATTTTATTTGAATTTGCCGCGCTGCATTTTCCCTGGCTTTTGGCCAAGTGGGACGCAAACGTCCCCTATACCATAAGAAGTTAAATAGTACCCGCAAAACACCAGTCTCAATGTCAACAGTGAAGAGGCGACTCTGGGATGCTGGCCTTCTAGGCAGAGTTGCAAAGAAAAAGCCATATCTCAGACTGGCCAATAAAAAGAAAATATTAAGATGGGCAAAAGAACACAGACACTAGACAGATTAACTCTCTTTCTCTCTCCCCTATAGCTTGTTCCCCTCCCCAGGGGTGGCTGTGCCCTTTGTCTCTGCTGTGCTGGGTAGGACCGGTTCTCTCTCTCTCTTTGTTGCCCTCCCCAGCGGTGGCTGTGCCCCCTGTCTCTGCGGTTGTCTCTGTGTCCTGATAGTGGACCTGAAGCTTGAC
Source organism: Oncorhynchus tshawytscha (assembly GCF_018296145.1). NCBI lineage: Eukaryota > Metazoa > Chordata > Actinopteri > Salmoniformes > Salmonidae > Oncorhynchus > Oncorhynchus tshawytscha. Next base: position 91,048,582 of record NC_056436.1, on the reverse strand, counting down.
AGGCGTCGTCTGAAGCCCTCTCCAGAGAAGAAGTAGAGCAGGGGGTCGAAGCAGGAGTTGGAGGCAGCCAGACAGAGTGTCACCACCACACTCTTCTGCATGTACACCAGCTCCGAACAGGAAGTGGCAGTCTGGGACAGGAAGCTGAGGTGGACGGAGCGCTGGATGTGGTACGGCATGAAGCACAGCAGGAACGCCAGCATCACAATGACGATCATTCGGATAGCCTTAGACCCCGCCCCCTTCTGGCGCTGTGCAGTATGTTGCCGTGACAGCAGGGCCCGAATGATCCCGACGTAGCACAGCAGGATGACCAGGAAGGGAAGGACGAAGCCCACAGCCAATGATAAGTAGTTGAGCATGATGAGCTTCTTAAGCCCACCCCCTGTTCTGCGCTCTGGAGGCTCGAAGCACTTGGTCTTATTGGTGGCTGGGTGGAGGTGTTGACCAGTCATGAGGAAGGGGGAGGAGACAGTGCAGATGAACACCCAGATACAGACACACACCAGACGGGCACGACGCTCTGAGACCAGGCGCAGGTTCTGCACGGGGAACACGATGGCGAGGAAGCGTGTGACGGACATGGCAGTCATGAAGAACACGCTGCAGTAGAGGTTCACGTAGAGGGCATAGGACGAAAGTCTGCACAGGAAGTCTCCCAGGTTCCAATGACCCTGAGGGAGAGGGTCAACCACAACAATCATTTATTTTAATAACATCTTAAAGCCCGGGATTCATTCAAATGTGCATTGTTGACAATGTGCCTTTTAAAGACAGTTTCCCCGAAGTAAAATACCTGTAAAAGTCAAGTGAAATGCGTATGTCGACAACTCACCTTTGATAGAAATAGTCCTACCTTATTAACGTAGTAGAGGACCCGTAGCGGCAGCGTGGAGACACACAGTAGGTCGGACACGGCCAGGTTCAACATGTAGATGTGGAACGCAGAACGCTGACGGAACGTTTTAACCAGAACCAACAAGGCGAACCCATTACCGGCCAGGCCGAACACGGTGATGATAGAGTACACCGTAGAGTATACCTGGAGAGACAGAAACACCTGGTAACAAACAGATACACAAACAGATACACCTGGAGAGACAGAAACACCTGGTAACAAACAGATACACAAACAGATACACCTGGAGAGACAGAAACACCTGGTAACAAACAGATACACAAACAGATACACCTGGAGAGACAGAAACACCTGGTAACAAACAGATACACAAACAGATACACCTGGAGAGACAGAAACACCTGGTAACAAACAGATACACAAACAGATACACCTGGAGAGACAAACACCTGGTAAAAAACAGATACACAAACAGATACACCTGGAGAGACAAACACCTGGTAACAAACAGATACACAAACAGATACACCTGGAGAGACAAACACCTGGTAAAAAACAGATACACCTGGAGAGACACACACCTGGTAACAAACAGCTGGAGAGACAAACACCTGGTAACAAACAGCTGGAGAGACAAACACCTGGTAACAAACAGCTGGAGAGACAAACACCTGGTAACAAACAGCTAGAGAGACGAACACCTGGTAACAAACAGATACACCTGGAGAGACAGAATCACCTGGTAACAAATAGATGCCCCTGGAGAGACAAACACCTGGTAACAAACAGATACACAAATAGATGCACCTGGAGAGACAAACACCTGGTAACAAATAGATACACCTGGAGAGACAAACACCTGGTAACAAACAGATACACAAATAGATACACCTGGAGAGACAGAAACACCTGGTAACAAACAGATACACAAATAGATGCACCTGGAGAGACAAACACCTGGTAACAAACAAACACTCAAATAGATGCACCTGGAGAGACAAACACCTGGTAACAAATAGATACACAAATAGATGCACCTGGAGAGACAAACACCTGGTAACAAACAGATACACAAATAGATGCACCTGGAGAGACAAACACCTGGTAACAAACAAACACTCAAATAGATGCACCTGGAGAGACAAACACCTGGTAACAAATAGATACACAAATAGATGCACCTGGAGAGACAAACACCTGGTAACAAAAAGATACACCTGGAGAGACAAACACCTGGTAACAAACAGATACACCTGGAGAGACAAACACCTGGTAACAAACAGATACACCTGGAGAGACAAACACCTGGTAACAAACAGATACACAAATAGATGCACCTGGAGAGACAGATTCACCTGGTAACAAATAGATGCACCTGGAGAGACAGATTCACCTGGTAACAAACAGATACACCTGGAGAGACAAACACCTGGTAACAAACAGATACACCTGGAGAGACAAACACCTGGTAACAAACAGATACACAAATAGATGCACCTGGAGAGACAAACACCTGGTAACAAAAAGATATGCCAATAGATGCACCTGGAGAGACAGATTCACCTGGTAACAAACAGATACACCTGGAGAGACAAACACCTGGTAACAAACAGATACACCTGGAGAGACAAACACCTGGTAACAAACAGATACACAAATAGATGCACCTGGAGAGACAAACACCTGGTAACAAACAGATACACAAATAGATACACCTGGAGAGACCCACACCTGGTAACAAACAGCTGGAGAGACAAACACCTGGTAACAAACAGCTGGAGAGACAAACACCTGGTAACAAACAGCTGGAGAGACAAACACCTGGTAACAAACAGCTAGAGAGACGAACACCTGGTAACAAACAGATACACCTGGAGAGACAGAATCACCTGGTAACAAATAGATGCCCCTGGAGAGACAAACACCTGGTAACAAACAGATACACAAATAGATGCACCTGGAGAGACAAACACCTGGTAACAAATAGATACACCTGGAGAGACAAACACCTGGTAACAAACAGATACACAAATAGATACACCTGGAGAGACAGAAACACCTGGTAACAAACAGATACACAAATAGATGCACCTGGAGAGACAAACACCTGGTAACAAACAAACACTCAAATAGATGCACCTGGAGAGACAAACACCTGGTAACAAATAGATACACAAATAGATGCACCTGGAGAGACAAACACCTGGTAACAAACAAACACTCAAATAGATGCACCTGGAGAGACAAACACCTGGTAACAAATAGATACACAAATAGATGCACCTGGAGAGACAAACACCTGGTAACAAAAAGATACACCTGGAGAGACAAACACCTGGTAACAAACAGATACACCTGGAGAGACAAACACCTGGTAACAAACAGATACACCTGGAGAGACAAACACCTGGTAACAAACAGATACACAAATAGATGCACCTGGAGAGACAGATTCACCTGGTAACAAATAGATGCACCTGGAGAGACAGATTCACCTGGTAACAAACAGATACACCTGGAGAGACAAACACCTGGTAACAAACAGATACACCTGGAGAGACAAACACCTGGTAACAAACAGATACACAAATAGATGCACCTGGAGAGACAAACACCTGGTAACAAAAAGATATGCCAATAGATGCACCTGGAGAGACAGATTCACCTGGTAACAAACAGATACACCTGGAGAGACAAACACCTGGTAACAAACAGATACACCTGGAGAGACAAACACCTGGTAACAAACAGATACACAAATAGATGCACCTGGAGAGACAAACACCTGGTAACAAACAGATACACAAATAGATACACCTGGAGAGACAAACACCTGGTAACAAAAAGATATGCCAATAGATGCACCTGGAGAGACAGATTCACCTGGTAACAAACAGATACACCTGGAGAGACAAACACCTGGTAACAAACAGATACACCTGGAGAGACAAACACCTGGTAACAAACAGATACACAAATAGATGCACCTGGAGAGACAAACACCTGGTAACAAACAGATACACAAATAGATGCACCTGGGGAGACAAACACCTGGTAACAAACAGATACTCAAATAGATACACCTGGAGAGACAGAAACACCTGGTAACAAATAGATACACAAATAGATACACCTGGAGAGACAGAAACACCTGGTAACAAATAGATACACCTGGAGAGACAAACACCTGGTAACAAACAGATACACAAATAGATGCACCTGGAGAGACAAACACCTGGTAACAAACAAACACTCAAATAGATGCACCTGGAGAGACAAACACCTGGTAACAAATAGATACACAAATAGATGCACCTGGAGAGACAAACACCTGGTAACAAACAGATACACAAATACATGCACCTGGAGAGACAAACACCTGGTAACAAACAAACACTCAAATAGATGCACCTGGAGAGACAAACACCTGGTAACAAATAGATACACAAATAGATGCACCTGGAGAGACAAACACCTGGTAACAAAAAGATACACCTGGAGAGACAAACACCTGGTAACAAACAGATACACCTGGAGAGACAAACACCTGGTAACAAACAGATACACCTGGAGAGACAAACACCTGGTAACAAACAGATACACAAATAGATGCACCTGGAGAGACAGATTCACCTGGTAACAAATAGATGCACCTGGAGAGACAGATTCACCTGGTAACAAACAGATACACCTGGAGAGACAAACACCTGGTAACAAACAGATACACCTGGAGAGACAAACACCTGGTAACAAACAGATACACAAATAGATGCACCTGGAGAGACAAACACCTGGTAACAAAAAGATATGCCAATAGATGCACCTGGAGAGACAGATTCACCTGGTAACAAACAGATACACCTGGAGAGACAAACACCTGGTAACAAACAGATACACCTGGAGAGACAAACACCTGGTAACAAACAGATACACAAATAGATGCACCTGGAGAGACAAACACCTGGTAACAAACAGATACACAAATAGATACACCTGGAGAGACAAACACCTGGTAACAAAAAGATATGCCAATAGATGCACCTGGAGAGACAGATTCACCTGGTAACAAACAGATACACCTGGAGAGACAAACACCTGGTAACAAACAGATACACCTGGAGAGACAAACACCTGGTAACAAACAGATACACAAATAGATGCACCTGGAGAGACAAACACCTGGTAACAAACAGATACACAAATAGATGCACCTGGGGAGACAAACACCTGGTAACAAACAGATACTCAAATAGATACACCTGGAGAGACAGAAACACCTGGTAACAAATAGATACACAAATAGATACACCTGGAGAGACAGAAACACCTGGTAACAAATAGATACACCTGGAGAGACAAACACCTGGTAACAAACAGATACACCTGGAGAGACAAACACCTGGTAACAAACAGATACACCTGGAGAGACAAACACCTGGTAACAAACAGATACACCTGGAGAGACAAACACCTGGTAACAAACAGATACACCTGGAGAGACAAACACCTGGTAACAAACAGATACACAAATAGATGCACCTGGAGAGACAGATTCACCTGGTAACAAATAGATGCACCTGGAGAGACAGATTCACCTGGTAACAAACAGATACACCTGGAGAGACAAACACCTGGTAACAACCAGATACACCTGGAGAGACAAACACCTGGTAACAAACAGATACACAAATAGATGCACCTGGAGAGACAGATTCACCTGGTAACAAATAGATGCACCTGGAGAGACAGATTCACCTGGTAACAAATAGATGCACCTGGAGAGACAGATTCACCTGGTAACAAACAGATACACCTGGAGAGACAAACACCTGGTAACAAACAGATACACCTGGAGAGACAAACACCTGGTAACAAACAGATACACAAATAGATGCACCTGGAGAGACAGATTCACCTGGTAACAAATAGATGCACCTGGAGAGACAGATTCACCTGGTAACAAACAGATACACCTGGAGAGACAAACACCTGGTAACAAACAGATACACCTGGAGAGACAAACACCTGGTAACAAACAGATACACAAATAGATGCACCTGGAGAGACAAACACCTGGTAACAAAAAGATATGCCAATAGATGCACCTGGAGAGACAGATTCACCTGGTAACAAACAGATACACCTGGAGAGACAAACACCTGGTAACAAACAGATACACAAATAGATGCACCTGGAGAGACAGATTCACCTGGTAACAAATAGATGCACCTGGAGAGACAGATTCACCTGGTAACAAACAGATACACCTGGAGAGACAAACACCTGGTAACAAACAGCTACACCTGGAGAGACAAACACCTGGTAACAAACAGATACACAAATAGATGCACCTGGAGAGACAAACACCTGGTAACAAAAAGATATGCCAATAGATGCACCTGGAGAGACAGATTCACCTGGTAACAAACAGATACACCTGGAGAGACAAACACCTGGTAACAAACAGATACACCTGGAGAGACAAACACCTGGTAACAAACAGATACACAAATAGATGCACCTGGAGAGACAAACACCTGGTAACAAACAGATACACAAATAGATACACCTGGAGAGACAAACACCTGGTAACAAAAAGATATGCCAATAGATGCACCTGGAGAGACAGATTCACCTGGTAACAAACAGATACACCTGGAGAGACAAACACCTGGTAACAAACAGATACACCTGGAGAGACAAACACCTGGTAACAAACAGATACACAAATAGATGCACCTGGAGAGACAAACACCTGGTAACAAACAGATACACAAATAGATGCACCTGGGGAGACAGAAACACCTGGTAACAAATAGATACACAAATAGATACACCTGGAGAGACAGAAACACCTGGTAACAAATAGATACACAAACAGATACACCTGGAGAGACAGAAACACCTGGTAACAAACAGATACACAAACAGATACACCTGGAGAGACAGAAACACCTGGTAACAAACAGATACACCTGGAGAGACAGAAACACCTGGTAACAAACAGATACACAAATAGATGCACCTGGGGAGACAGAAACACCTGGTAACAAATAGATACACAAATAGATACACCTGGAGAGACAGAAACACCTGGTAACAAATAGATACACAAACAGATACACCTGGAGAGACAGAAACACCTGGTAACAAACAGATACACAAACAGATACACCTGGAGAGACAGAAACACCTGGTAACAAATAGATACACCTGGAGAGACAAACACCTGGTAACAAACAGCTGGAGAGACAAACACCTGGTAACAAACAGATACACAAATAGATGCACCTGGAGAGACAAACACCTGGTAACAAACAGATACACAAATAGATGCACCTGGAGAGACAAACACCTGGTAACAAACAGATACACAAATAGATGCACCTGGAGAGACAAACACCTGGTAACAAACAGATACACCTGGAGAGACAAACACCTGGTAACAAACAGATACACAAATAGATGCACCTGGAGAGACAGATTCACCTGGTAACAAATAGATGCACCTGGAGAGACAGATTCACCTGGTAACAAACAGATACACCTGGAGAGACAAACACCTGGTAACAAACAGATACACCTGGAGAGACAAACACCTGGTAACAAACAGATACACAAATAGATGCACCTGGAGAGACAAACACCTGGTAACAAAAAGATATGCCAATAGATGCACCTGGAGAGACAGATTCACCTGGTAACAAACAGATACACCTGGAGAGACAAACACCTGGTAACAAACAGATACACCTGGAGAGACAAACACCTGGTAACAAACAGATACACAAATAGATGCACCTGGAGAGACAAACACCTGGTAACAAACAGATACACAAATAGATACACCTGGAGAGACCAACACCTGGTAACAAAAAGATATGCCAATAGATGCACCTGGAGAGACAGATTCACCTGGTAACAAACAGATACACCTGGAGAGACAAACACCTGGTAACAAACAGATACACCTGGAGAGACAAACACCTGGTAACAAACAGATACACAAATAGATGCACCTGGAGAGACAAACACCTGGTAACAAACAGATACACAAATAGATGCACCTGGGGAGACAGAAACACCTGGTAACAAATAGATACACAAATAGATACACCTGGAGAGACAGAAACACCTGGTAACAAATAGATACACAAACAGATACACCTGGAGAGACAGAAACACCTGGTAACAAACAGATACACAAACAGATACACCTGGAGAGACAGAAACACCTGGTAACAAACAGATACACCTGGAGAGACAGAAACACCTGGTAACAAACAGATACACAAATAGATGCACCTGGGGAGACAGAAACACCTGGTAACAAATAGATACACAAATAGATACACCTGGAGAGACAGAAACACCTGGTAACAAATAGATACACAAACAGATACACCTGGAGAGACAGAAACACCTGGTAACAAACAGATACACAAACAGATACACCTGGAGAGACAGAAACACCTGGTAACAAATAGATACACCTGGAGAGACAAACACCTGGTAACAAACAGCTGGAGAGACAAACACCTGGTAACAAACAGATACACAAATAGATGCACCTGGAGAGACAAACACCTGGTAACAAACAGATACACAAATAGATGCACCTGGAGAGACAAACACCTGGTAACAAACAGATACACAAATAGATGCACCTGGAGAGACAAACACCTGGTAACAAACAGATACACCTGGAGAGACAAACACCTGGTAACAAACAGATACACAAATAGATGCACCTGGAGAGACAGATTCACCTGGTAACAAATAGATGCACCTGGAGAGACAGATTCACCTGGTAACAAACAGATACACCTGGAGAGACAAACACCTGGTAACAAACAGATACACCTGGAGAGACAAACACCTGGTAACAAACAGATACACAAATAGATGCACCTGGAGAGACAAACACCTGGTAACAAAAAGATATGCCAATAGATGCACCTGGAGAGACAGATTCACCTGGTAACAAACAGATACACCTGGAGAGACAAACACCTGGTAACAAACAGATACACCTGGAGAGACAAACACCTGGTAACAAACAGATACACAAATAGATGCACCTGGAGAGACAAACACCTGGTAACAAACAGATACACAAATAGATACACCTGGAGAGACAAACACCTGGTAACAAAAAGATATGCCAATAGATGCACCTGGAGAGACAGATTCACCTGGTAACAAACAGATACACCTGGAGAGACAAACACCTGGTAACAAACAGATACACCTGGAGAGACAAACACCTGGTAACAAACAGATACACAAATAGATGCACCTGGAGAGACAAACACCTGGTAACAAACAGATACACAAATAGATGCACCTGGGGAGACAAACACCTGGTAACAAACAGATACTCAAATAGATACACCTGGAGAGACAGAAACACCTGGTAACAAATAGATACACAAATAGATACACCTGGAGAGACAGAAACACCTGGTAACAAATAGATACACCTGGAGAGACAAACACCTGGTAACAAACAGATACACCTGGAGAGACAAACACCTGGTAACAAACAGATACACCTGGAGAGACAAACACCTGGTAACAAACAGATACACCTGGAGAGACAAACACCTGGTAACAAACAGATACACCTGGAGAGACAAACACCTGGTAACAAACAGATACACAAATAGATGCACCTGGAGAGACAAACACCTGGTAACAAAAAGATATGCCAATAGATGCACCTGGAGAGACAGATTCACCTGGTAACAAACAGATACACCTGGAGAGACAAACACCTGGTAACAAACAGATACACCTGGAGAGACAAACACCTGGTAACAAACAGATACACAAATAGATGCACCTGGAGAGACAAACACCTGGTAACAAACAGATACACAAATAGATACACCTGGAGAGACAAACACCTGGTAACAAAAAGATATGCCAATAGATGCACCTGGAGAGACAGATTCACCTGGTAACAAACAGATACACCTGGAGAGACAAACACCTGGTAACAAACAGATACACCTGGAGAGACAAACACCTGGTAACAAACAGATACACAAATAGATGCACCTGGAGAGACAAACACCTGGTAACAAACAGATACACAAATAGATGCACCTGGGGAGACAGAAACACCTGGTAACAAATAGATACACAAATAGATACACCTGGAGAGACAGAAACACCTGGTAACAAATAGATACACAAATAGATACACCTGGAGAGACAGATTCACCTGGTAACAAATAGATGCACCTGGAGAGACAGATTCACCTGGTAACAAACAGATACACCTGGAGAGACAAACACCTGGTAACAAACAGATACACCTGGAGAGACAAACACCTGGTAACAAACAGATACACAAATAGATGCACCTGGAGAGACAAACACCTGGTAACAAAAAGATATGCCAATAGATGCACCTGGAGAGACAGATTCACCTGGTAACAAACAGATACACCTGGAGAGACAAACACCTGGTAACAAACAGATACACCTGGAGAGACAAACACCTGGTAACAAACAGATACACAAATAGATGCACCTGGAGAGACAAACACCTGGTAACAAACAGATACACCTGGAGAGACAAACACCTGGTAACAAACAGATACACCTGGAGAGACAAACACCTGGTAACAAACAGATACACAAATAGATGCACCTGGAGAGACAGATTCACCTGGTAACAAATAGATGCACCTGGAGAGACAGATTCACCTGGTAACAAACAGATACACCTGGAGAGACAAACACCTGGTAACAAACAGATACACCTGGAGAGACAAACACCTGGTAACAAACAGATACACAAATAGATGCACCTGGAGAGACAAACACCTGGTAACAAAAAGATATGCCAATAGATGCACCTGGAGAGACAGATTCACCTGGTAACAAACAGATACACCTGGAGAGACAAACACCTGGTAACAAACAGATACACAAATAGATGCACCTGGAGAGACAGATTCACCTGGTAACAAATAGATGCACCTGGAGAGACAGATTCACCTGGTAACAAACAGATACACCTGGAGAGACAAACACCTGGTAACAAACAGATACACCTGGAGAGACAAACACCTGGTAACAAACAGATACACAAATAGATGCACCTGGAGAGACAAACACCTGGTAACAAAAAGATATGCCAATAGATGCACCTGGAGAGACAGATTCACCTGGTAACAAACAGATACACCTGGAGAGACAAACACCTGGTAACAAACAGATACACCTGGAGAGACAAACACCTGGTAACAAACAGATACACAAATAGATGCACCTGGAGAGACAAACACCTGGTAACAAACAGATACACAAATAGATGCACCTGGGGAGACAGAAACACCTGGTAACAAATAGATACACAAATAGATACACCTGGAGAGACAGAAACACCTGGTAACAAATAGATACACAAACAGATACACCTGGAGAGACAGATTCACCTGGTAACAAACAGATACACCTGGAGAGACAAACACCTGGTAACAAACAGATACACCTGGAGAGACAAACACCTGGTAACAAACAGATACACAAATAGATGCACCTGGAGAGACAAACACCTGGTAACAAACAGATACACAAATAGATGCACCTGGGGAGACAGAAACACCTGGTAACAAATAGATACACAAATAGATACACCTGGAGAGACAGAAACACCTGGTAACAAATAGATACACAAACAGATACACCTGGAGAGACAGAAACACCTGGTAACAAACAGATACACCTGGAGCGACAGAAACACCTGGTAACAAACAGATACACAATTAGATGCACCTGGGGAGACAGAAACACCTGGTAACAAATAGATACACAAATAGATACACCTGGAGAGACAGAAACACCTGGTAACAAATAGATACACAAACAGATACACCTGGAGAGACAGAAACACCTGGTAACAAACAGATACACAAACAGATACACCTGGAGAGACAGAAACACCTGGTAACAAATAGATACACCTGGAGAGACAGATTCACCTGGTAACAAACAGATACACCTGGAGAGACAAACACCTGGTAACAAACAGATACACCTGGAGAGACAAACACCTGGTAACAAACAGATACACAAATAGATGCACCTGGAGAGACAGATTCACCTGGTAACAAATAGATGCACCTGGAGAGACAGATTCACCTGGTAACAAACAGATACACCTGGAGAGACAAACACCTGGTAACAAACAGATACACCTGGAGAGACAAACACCTGGTAACAAACAGATACACAAATAGATGCACCTGGAGAGACAAACACCTGATAACAAAAAGATATGCCAATAGATGCACCTGGAGAGACAGATTCACCTGGTAACAAACAGATACACCTGGAGAGACAAACACCTGGTAACAAACAGATACACCTGGAGAGACAAACACCTGGTAACAAACAGATACACAAATAGATGCACCTGGAGAGACAAACACCTGGTAACAAACAGATACACAAATAGATACACCTGGAGAGACAAACACCTGGTAACAAAAATATATGCCAATAGATGCACCTGGAGAGACAGATTCACCTGGTAACAAACAGATACACCTGGAGAGACAAACACCTGGTAACAAACAGATACACCTGGAGAGACAAACACCTGGTAACAAACAGATACACAAATAGATGCACCTGGAGAGACAAACACCTGGTAACAAACAGATACACAAATAGATGCACCTGGGGAGACAGAAACACCTGGTAACAAATAGATACACAAATAGATACACCTGGAGAGACAGAAACACCTGGTAACAAATAGATACACAAACAGATACACCTGGAGAGACAGAAACACCTGGTAACAAACAGATACACAAACAGATACACCTGGAGAGACAGAAACACCTGGTAACAAACAGATACACCTGGAGAGACAGAAACACCTGGTAACAAACAGATACACAAATAGATGCACCTGGGGAGACAGAAACACCTGGTAACAAATAGATACACAAATAGATACACCTGGAGAGACAGAAACACCTGGTAACAAATAGATACACAAACAGATACACCTGGAGAGACAGAAACACCTGGTAACAAACAGATACACAAACAGATACACCTGGAGAGACAGAAACACCTGGTAACAAATAGATACACCTGGAGAGACAAACACCTGGTAACAAACAGCTGGAGAGACAAACATCTGGTAACAAACAGATACACAAATAGATGCACCTGGAGAGACAAACACCTGGTAACAAACAGATACACAAATAGATGCACCTGGAGAGACAAACACCTGGTAACAAACAGCTGGAGAGACAAACACCTGGTAACAAACAGATACACAAATAGATGCACCTGGAGAGACAAACACCTGGTAACAAACAAACACTCAAATAGATACACCTGGAGAGACAGAAACACCTGGTAACAAATAGATACACAAATAGATACACCTGGAGAGACAGAAACACCTGGTAGCAAATAGATACACAAATAGATACACCTGGAGAGACAGAAACACCTGGTAACAAATATATACACAAACAGATACACCTGGAGAGACAGAAACACCTGGTAACAAATAGATACACAAATAGATACACCTGGAGAGACAGAAACACCTGGTAACAAATAGATACACAAATAGATACACCTGGAGAGACAGAAACACCTGGTAACAAATAGATACACAAATAGATACACCTGGAGAGACAGAAACACCTGGTCACAAATAGATACACAAATAGATACACCTGGAGAGACAGAAACACCTGGTAACAAACAAACACTCAAATAGATACACCTGGAGAGACAGAAACACCTGGTAACAAATAGATACACAAATAGATACACCTGGAGAGACAGAAACACCTGGTAACAAACAGCTGGAGAGACAAACACCTGGTAACAAATAGATGCCCCTGGAGAGACAAACACCTGGTAACAAACAGATATACAAATAGATGCACCTGGAGAGACAGATTCACCTGGTAACAAACAGATACACCTGGAGAGACAAACACCAGGTAACAAACAGAAACACCTGGAGAGACAAACACCTGGTAACAAACAGATACGCAAATAGATACACCTGGAGAGACAGAATCACCTGGTAACAAACAGATACACCTGGAGAGACAGAATCACCTGGTGACAAACAGATACACCTTGAGAGACAGAATCACCTGGTAACAAACAGATACACCTGGTAACAAAAATGTTTTTGTGCCTCGACACAAACCTGTCTCAGGAGTTCTACAGGCAATTCCTTTGACCTCATTTCTTTGTTTTTGCACTGACATGCACTGTAAACTGTGGGACCTTTAAGAGACAGGTGCGTGCCTTTCCAAATCATATCCAATCAACTGAAATTACCACAGGTGGACTCCAAGTTGTAGAAACATCTCAAGGATGATCAATGGAAACATGATGCTCCTGAGCTCGATTGAGTCTCATAGCAAAGGGTCTGAATACTTACAGTACCAGTCATAGTTTTGGACACACCGACTCATTCAAGGGTTTTTCTTTATTTTGACTATTTTCTATATTGTAGAATAATAGTGAAGACATCAAAACTATCAAATAACACATATGGAATCATGTAGTAACCAGGCAGAAGAAAAATCAAAAAGTACCATAAAAGTTCGTAGAAACATGTCAAACGATGTTTATAATCAATCCTCAGGTTGTTTATGTCATAAATAATCGATCATATTTCAACCGGACAGTAGCTTCGTCAATAGAAAAGAAAAAACAAGAAAGGCGTGCTCTCGGTCACACGCAGGACTCATGTCTGGAAATTTCACCCTCTTTTGTCAGAGTAAAAGCCTAAAACAATGCCTAAAGACTGGTCACATGTAGTGGAAGCCACAAAGCTCTTGAACTGGGTCATAAGGCTTTGTATGGTGGATAGGCTTTCAATGGAAAAACAGCCATTTCAATATAATAGCATTTCCTGGATAGATTTTCCTCAGGTTTTCGCCTGCCATATCAGTCCTGTTATACTCACAGACATTATTTTAACAGTTTTAGAAACTTCAGAGTGTTTTCTCTCTTGGTACTTAACCATGTCACTGGACTTCATACATCTCCTGAAATATGTGGCGTTAAAGACTCTGGTGACTCTGGATTCTCGTTCAACTGCTGTCTGTAAATCCATATGTTGTAACCCTCAATCTAGACTTGCCATTATCTTGCTGCTTCCATTGTCTGGAAATGTCCAGTCTAAACCAGGTCCTGACATTCTTACCCGAATTAAGTAGTCAGAGTGGCATGAAGTTTTTGCATATAAATGTAAGAAATCTTCTGCCGAAGCTTGATTTTGTGAATATATGGATAAAAACTGCCGACCCTGATGTACAGTATTAATGCTTTCTGAAACCTGGATTAAAAAATCTATTACTGACAAAAATATTGGCATAAATGGTTACAATGTGTTTCGTACAGATCGTAAATCTAAGGGTGGTGGTTCTGTATATGTAAATATTGTTGTATCTTGTTGTTATAGAGTATCTGTCTTTGAACATAAACCTTGGCTCATCTTTAAATATTGTTGTATCTTGTTGTTATAGACCTCCATCTGCTACTGTTGGCTCTCTGGATTGTATTTTTAAATTGTTATCACAGAATGTCAATTCTGAGTTTGTCCTGATGGGTGATCTGAATCAGGACTGGTTAACATCTAGCGCTGATCAACTTAAATTCTGTGCAATACCTATAATCTCACTCAGATTGTCAACAGTGTAACGAGGTTGAATATAAAATATCCTCTGAAATCCTCTTGATTGATTTGATCTTAACCAATACTGTCACACCCTGACCATAGTTTGCTTTGTATGTTTCTATGTTTTGTTTGGTCAGGGTGTGATCTGAGTGGGCATTCTATGTTATATGTCTAGTTTGTCTATTTCTATGTTTGGCCTGATATGGTTCTCAATCAGAGGCAGGTGTTAGTCATTGTCTCTGATTGGGAACCATATTTAGGTAGCCTGGTTTGTGTTGGGTTTTGTGGGTGGTTGTCTCCTGTGTCAGTGTTTGTACCACACGGGACTGTTTCGGGTTTTCACGTTTCTTGTTTTTGTAGTTTATTCATGTATGGTTTCATTATTAAAGAACCATGAATTATAACCACCCTGCATTTTGGTCCGCCTTTCCTTCCCAGGAAGAATCCCGTGACAAATACTCCCCATCATTTTAATGCTTCTGGTATTTTTGCAAATTACATAAGTGATCAATTCCTAAGAAATCTCCACGTGTCATTATGAAAAGAAACTGGAAGCAGTTTGATATTCCAGGTTGTTTACATGATGTATCAAGCATTGAATGGAATAGAATGGAATTAATCCCTGATGTTGAACTAGCCTTTTCTTATTTCCACAACGCATTCCAGGATGTATGCAATAGGCCCCTTTAAATAAATTCAGGATTAAGGGCAGAGAGAACCCTTGGTTTACTAAGGAACTTACAAAAATCACAAGGTAACAAAATGCTATGTGGGCTAAAGCAAGAGGGACTAGTTTGGCAGATGATTGGATGGCTTTTAAACATCTTCGAAATATGGGTGTGGCTATGATCCGTAAATTGAAAGCAGACCACTACCTGAAATCTATTTCACAAAATGTAAATAATCCATCCAAATTTTGGCAAGTAGTGAAGGGTTTGGAGTGCAAAAAGACACACAGCTTCCCAAACAATTGTTGGTAGACACACAGATTGTACCTGAGAGAACCTCCATTCTGAAAGCCTTGAATACGCATTTCTTAGATGCAGGCAGTTTTTTTGAAAAGGTCAAAGGTATAATTGAGCCCCCTATGAATTTACCTGACACCCCTGTGCACTCCTTCACCAGGTTCTCCTTTTCATCCTTCTCTGTTTCAGAAGTGTGTAAAGCCCTGAAAGAAATTGATAAAAAATAATCCCCTGGTCCTGATGATCTAGACTCCCCCTGATGATTGCATCATTGCTCCCCCTCCCCCATGTATTTTTAACCTCACGCTTGATGTTAAGGAAATCCCCAAGTTATGGAGATCTGCTTTTATACGGCCTCTCCTGAAAGGTGGAGATCCTTCGCTACTTGACAACTATCGACCCATATCAAAATTGTCTGTACTGTCAAAGGTACTGGAGTCCTTAGTTAGTAGGCAGCTAAAGGTCTACTTCTGAGAAAACAGCATCTTAAATGGAATGCAATAAGGTTTTAGGTCTGGTCACAGCACTGTTTCAGCAATATTGAAGGTTTTAAATAACATCCACTGTGCTCTTGATAAGAAGTTACATTGTGTGTCTGTCTTTATTGATTTGTCAAAGGCTTTTGACACCGTGGACCATGCTGTGTTAGTGCAAAAGTGAAAATGTTGTTGAATTACTTGCTCTACATTGTGTACAATTTTATAGGTTATTTATAAACCAATGTGTAATGGTGGATGGTTGTAAATCTGAGTCCATAGAGATGTGCTCAGGTGTTCCACAAGGTTCTATTTTGGGTCCTCTGTTGTTCATTTTGTATATCAACAACATTGGGGATCTAATTGAAACAGCGGATGTTAATTTTTATGCAGATGATACTGTTCTTTATTCAAGTGGTAATAGTTTATCTTTAGCTTTTGAAAATACCCAACGCGCATTTAACATCATACAACAGAATCTGTATGATTTAAAGCTGATTCTAAAACAAATTGCATGGTATTTTCACATGCCAGGCATGTTACAAATCATGTCATTGCCACATTGGCTGGACATACTATAGAGCAAGTTAAAGTGTACAAATATTTGGGTGTGGGGGTTGATGATAAGCTGAGCTTCACTGTGCATGTAGAGAACTTGATAAGGAAGCTCAAGCTGAAAATAGGATTTTATTACCGGCATAAGGCTTGTTTTTCTTTTGAGGCCAGGAAGGTGCTGGTATGATGTACACTACTGTCGGTTTTAGATTTTAGTGATGTTATATATATATATGCAGCCCTCAGCCACTACCCTGAGAGCACTTGATTCAGTGTATCATGCAGCCCTCAGGTTCATTTCAAATCAGAAACGTCTAACACATCATTGTGATTTCTATAGCGCTGTTGGCTGGTCGTCATTGACCTTGCGTTGTCTTAAACACTGGTATACACTGATTTATAAGGCCATATTGGGCCTTATAAAATGCCATTTTATCTCTGTTCTTTTTTAGTCAGGTCAGGAAATAAATATCTATTACGGTCCCATTCTCATTTGCTTCTAACAGTACCAAAAACTAGGACAGGTCATGGTAGAAATAGTTTTAGTTACTTAGCACCGTGGTCCTGGAATTCTCTCCTGAACATTTCAAAATGTGATGATCTAGTTTCGTTGGTGGAGTTTAAACACTTGATCGATGTATATATCATAGAATATTGTATTTGTTTTTAGGCCAGCTGTTTATAGTCAAGACTCTCATGTTTTTAAAGTAAAATGTTTTTGTTGTACTGTATGTGTGTTTATAGTTTTGTTTAATGTTGTGTTAGTGTATGTAAATAGTTTTGCCTGAAACGTTGTTCCCCCGGCTGCTATTGGACCAGGTCTCTCTTGGAAAAGAGATGTTATCTCAATGAGAGAAACCTGTATAAATAAAGGTAAAATAAATCCTAATAAAACCTACGATCAGATACCTTTTCCACTCCATGGAGAGTTGAGTTGTAGCAGGGTGTTGCGTTCCCTCCGCCAAGAGGCGTACGTATCAGAGATGTCCAGGACCAGTTTATTACTGGCCACCCATTCCAAAACAGACCAACTCTTTGTTAAGGGTTTCAGTGAGGGTCATCCATTTTCAGATAAGAGGTCTGATTTTTCTCCATGTAATGACTATATGGTAGCTATGTCATTTTGCAGACACTTATGCAAAGCGATGTACAGTCATCCTCATTCCAAATACTGTACAGTTCCATATATATATGTATAGACCCATGGACCAAGGTTACTCTGAACATGCTGCTTATGTTAGATTGATTGGCTAGTGGTATCTCTCATTGCACAGCCATAGAATAGAAGCATATCAATGAGTGGGCATCTGGCCTATGCATGGGGGGCAGATAGGGAGACAGATGGTTACCTGGTTACGAAATTCATCGATAGATGGACAGTTGGTGACGTTGTACCTCAGAGTCACGTTGTCAAACTCCTCTAGATCCATATCTGTAACACAGACAGACAGCATAAAGAGAGAGGAAGACAGACAGTATGAGAAAACATGTTTCTACCGAGTTCAGGTAGGCCTCCGCAGATCATGAAAGAAAGTTTGAGGGGTTTTCAACAAAGACAAGAATCCCATACTAGGGTATAACCAGGAAACCCTTTCAGTTTTCCAGTCATATTCAGTAGTTTTATGTTTGCTTTGACCAAACGGAGCCAGCTGCATACCACCCTGCATACCACTGCTGGCTTGCTTCTGAAGCAGGTTTGGTCCTGGTCAGTCCCTGAATGGGAGACCAGATGCTGCTGGAAGTGGTGTTGGAAGGCCAGTAGGAAGCACTCTTTCCTCTGGTCTAAAGAAATATTCCAATGCTCTAAGGCAATGATTGGGGACACTGCCCTGTGTAGGGGGATGTTAAATGGGTGTTCTGACTCTCTAAGGTCATTAAAGATCCCATGGCACTTATCATTAGAGTAGAGGTAAGAGTAGAGTAGGGGTGTTAACCCTGGTGTCCTGGTTAAATTCCCAATCTGGCCCTCAAACCATCACGGTCACCTAATAATCCCCAGTTTACATTTGGCTCATTCATCCCCCTCCTCTCCCATGTAACTATTCCCCAGGTTGTTGCTGTAAATGAGAATGTGTTCTCAGTCAATTTACCTGGTAAAATAACATAAATGTGATATTTAAAAGCTCTGGTGATTTTGAAGTAGATACACAAGACCAAAAGTATGTGGAAACCTGCTCATCAAATATCTCATTCCAAAATCATTAATATGGAGTTGGTCCCCACCTTTGCTGCTATAACAGCCCCCACTGTCCTGGGAAGGCTTTCCACTAGTTGTCGGAACGTTGCTGCAGGCTCTTGCTTCCATTCAGCGACAAGAGCATTAGTGAGGTCGGGCACTGATAAGGCCTGGTTCACAGACAGCGTTCCAATTCATCCAAAAGGTATTTGATGGGGTTGAGGTCAGGGCTCTGTGCAGACCAGTCAAGGTCTTCCACACTGATCTCGACAAACTGTTTCTGTATGGACCTCGCTTCGTGCACAGGGGCATTGTCATGCTGAAACAGGAAAGGGCCTAATCCGAACTGTTGCCACAAAGTTGGAAGTGTAACAGTATAACTTTAAACTGTCCCCTCGCCCATATCCGGGCTCAAACCAGGGACCCTCTGCACACATCAACAACAGTCACCCACTTGCAGAGCAAGGGGAACTACTACTTCAAGGTCTCAGAGCAAGTGACGTCACCGATTGAAATGCTATTTAGCGCACCACCGCTAACTAAGCTAGCCGTTTCACATCCGTTACAGAAGCATAGAATTGTTTACAATGTAATTGTACGCTTTAGTGTTAATATTTCCCTTCACTTGAACTAAGGGGCCCAAAACCATGAAAAACAGCCCCATCAAACATTACAGTTGGCACTATGCATTGGGGCAGGTAGCGTTCCCCTGGCATCTGCAAAACCCAGATTTGTCCATCAGACTGCCAGATGGTGAAGCGTTATTCATCATACCAGAGAATGTGTTTCCACAGCTCCAGAGTCCAATGGCGTAAGCTTTACACCACTCCAGACGACGCTTGGCATTGTGTCAGTTCCGAGGAGAAGAGAACAGCTATTGAGTCAGGACTGTTCTGTTCTGACAGTAACATCTATTGAGTCAGTACTGTTCTGTTCTGACAGTAACATCTATTGGGTCAGTACTGTTCTGTTCTAACAGTAACATCTATTGGGTCAGTACTGTTCTGACAGTAACATCTATTGAGTGAGGTCTGTTCTGTTCTGACAGTAACATCTATCGGGTCAGTACTGTTCTGTTCTGACAGTAACATCTATTGAGTCAGGTCTGTTCTGTTCTGACAGTAACATCTATTGAGTCAGTACTGTTCTGTTCTGACAGTAACATCTATTGAGTCAGGTCTGTTCTGTTCTGACAGTAACATCTATTGGGTCAGTACTGTTCTGTTCTGACAGTAACATCTACTGGGTCAGGTCTGTTCTGTTCTGACAGTAACATCTATTGAGTCAGGTCTGTTATGTTCTGTTCTGACAGTAACATCTATTGGGTCAGTACTGTTCTGTTCTGACAATAACATCTATTGAGTCAGGTCTGTTCTGTTCTGACAGTAACATCTATTGAGTCTGGTCTGTTCTGTTCTGTTCTGACAGTAACATCTATTGGGTCAGTACTGTTCTGTTCTGACAGTAACATCTATTGAGTCAGGTCTGTTCTGTTCTGACAGTAACATCTATTGAGTCAGGTCTGTTCTGTTCTGACAGTAACATCTATTGGGTCAGTACTGTTCTGTTCTGACAGTAACATCTATTGAGTCAGTACTGTTCTGTTCTGACAGTAACATCTATTGAGTCAGGTCTGTTCTGTTCTGACAGTAACATCTATTGAGTCAGTACTGTTCTGTTCTGACAGTAACATCTATTGAGTCAGTACTGTTCTGTTCTGACAGTAACATCTATTGGGTCAGTACTGTTCTGTTCTGACAGTAACATCTATTGAGTCAGTACTGTTCTGTTCTGACAGTAACATCTATTGAGTCAGGTCTGTTCTGACAGTAACATCTATTGAGTCTGTTCTGTTCTGTTCTGACAGTAACATCTATTGAGTCAGGTCTGTTCTGTTCTGACAGTAACATCTATTGAGTCAGGTCTGTTCTGTTCTGACAGTAACATCTATTGGGTCAGGTCTGTTCTGTTCTGTTCTGACAGTAACATCTACTGGGTCTGTTCTGTTCTGTTCTGACAGTAACATCTATTGAGTCAGGTCTGTTCTGTTCTGACAGTAACATCTATTGAGTCAGGTCTGTTCTGTTCTGTTCTGACAGTAACAGTTGTTGCGGCATGGAAATAGTAAAAAATAATAAGCTCCTTATGGAAAAATCAAGACACTTCTTGATTACTGCCATAGAAATGGGACAATCCTGTACAATTCTGGAACAGTAATGGTATTGGGGAAACCCAAACATTTTCATCTAGACTTTCACATAATCAAAGATAGAGCTCAGCAGGATATGCTCTCTATTGAGAAAGATACACACATCCCTAGCATATCAGACCAGACCTCTTCATTATACAACCCCAAAGATGAGTCAACCTCCCAGCACAGAGCACTACTACCTCATTGAAATGAAGGATACATTCACCCAGCTGGAGGTAAGGCAGGTGGAGCTGGACCAGCAGGTGAACACACTCCAGTCAGCACCAAAACAATTAGTCCAGCTAAACATCATCCTTTCAACCAGACCTGGAGAGCTGGAGCTGGAGAGAGACATGTCTGCACTCTGGACAGAGCACTAGAGGAGTAGGTGAAAATGCTTGAGGAGAAGGTTAGAACAGTGACGTATGACAGAACAACCCATTAGAGAGCTGGCCACCCCCGCAGAGAAGCCAGCAGAACAGCCCAATCTAAACCCTGACCATAGCCTCCACATCACAGCAGGACAGACAAATGAAGAACCCCAAGCCCAGGGGATCCCACTCACCCCTAAGTACCCCCCATCAGCCACATAATAAAACACACAAATGACCCAGATGGAAACTGGGCTCTCAGGTAGTCCCATCCGCCAAACTACCAAGTGTGAAACAGGGAAGGGACTCAGGGGTATGCTAATTTGGTATAGAGCAGACCTAACTCACTCTATGAAATTAGTCAAAACAGGAGCATTTTACATTTGGCTAGAAAATTAAAAGGCGATGATCTCAAAAGAGAAAAATGTCCTCCTCTGTACTACCTATATCCCACCACTAGAATCCCCATACTTTAAAGAAGACAGCTTCTCCATCCTGGAGGGGGAAATCAATCATTTCCAGGCCCAGGGACATGCACTTGTCTGTGGTGATTGAAATGCCAGAACTGGACAAGAACCCGACACCCTCAGCACACAGTGGAACAAACATCTACATGGAGGTGACATCATTCCCTCCCCATATGTCCCCTAGATACAAAAATGGGTCACAACTCCTGCTTCTGAGACTCGTACTATCCACCTCTTGCATCTTAGCCTGAGTCCTGATAACAGGACAAAATACAAACCCAACTCCAAAATAACTGTGGTGTTGATGGTATCTTCAATGAAATGATTAAATATACAAACCACAACTTGCAATTGGCTATAATTTAACTCTTTAATTTTAACTTTAGCTCTGGCATGTTCCCAAATGTTTGGAACCAAGGACTGATCACCCAACTCCACAAAAGTGGAGACAAATTTGACAGCAATAACTACTGTGGGATATGCATCAACAGCAACCTTGGGAAAATCCTCTGCTTTATAATTAACAGCAGACTTGTACATTTCCTCATGAAAATAATGTATTGAGCAAATGTCAATTGAGCTTTTTACCAAATTACCGTATGACAGCCCACATATTCACCCTGCACACCCTAACTGACAAACAAACAAAACAAAGGCGAATTCTTCTCATGCTTTGTTGATTTCAAAAATATTTTGACTCAATTTGTCATAAGGGTCTGTAATATATATTGATGGAAAGTGTTGTTGGGGGACAAACATACAACATAAAATGAATGTACACAAACAAGTGTGTGGTTATATTTGGCAAAAACACAACAAAGCTATCACCTACAGAGAGATGAACCTGGAGAAGAGGCCCTAAGCAAGCTGGTCCTGGGGCTCTGTTCACAAACACAAACAGACCACACAGAGCCCTAGGACAGCAACACAATTAGACCCAACCAAATCATGAGAAAACAAAAAGATAATTACTTGACATATTGGATAGAATCAACAAAAAAAACTGAGCAAACTAGAATGCTATTTGTTAAACACCTGACCTGACAGAAATCCTGCTAGTAGCTATGTTAATCACCTGACCTCACAGACATCCTGCTAGTAGCTATGTTAAACACCTGACAGATATCCTGCTAGTAGCTATGTTTAAACACCTGACCTGACAGACATCCTGCTAGTAGCTATGTTAAACACCTGACAGACATCCTGCTAGTAGCTATGTTAAACACCTGACAGACATCCTGCTAGTATCTATGTTAAACACCTGACAGACATCCTGCTAGTAGCTATGTTAAACACCTGACACCTCACTTTTCATTTTGTTTCACCTCTGAGATTACAGTTTTTCAGTAAACAGCTGGGAAATATAAGACATAGACAAACATCCTGCTCAGGTACAAGGAAGTGTGTGTGTGCGTGTGTGCGTGTGTGTGCGTGTGCGTGTGTGTGTTTGTCCAGGCCCCAGTTAGAATAGAGAGCTCATTCTCTTTATAGTAGACTAGTGTTTTCCAGGGTGCCATTTGGGACACACCTTAAGATGTGTGTAGGCAGAGGACATGTACAATAAATCTAGATAGATGTTGTCATTCATGATCATCTGTCCACTAAATAAACTATACAAGTAATTCAAACAATATAAACTACATTTAAACAATATAAACTATACACCTCCTGGTGGTTCAACTACAATGTTAGCTATAGGCCAGAACACTGGTCATCCTGGTAGTTTAACTACAATATTATCTGGAGGCCAGAACACTGGTCCTCCTGGTAGTTTAACTACAATGTTAGCTGTAGTCCAGAACACTGGTCCTCCTGGTGGTTTAACTACAATGTTAGCTGTAGTCCAGGAACACTGGTCCTCCTGGTAGTTTAACTACAATGTTAGCTGTAGTCCAGAACACTGGTCCTCCTGGTAGTTTAACTACAATGTTAGCTGTAGTCCAGAACACTGGTCCTCCTGGTAGTTTAACTACAATGTTAGCTGTCGTCCAGAACACTGGTCCTCCTGGTAGTTCAACTACAATTGATCGTTTGGCCCCATTTAATTTGTGCCCTGGTTCCCTGTAACGTTGCCCCAAGGGGTATAGCTCGACCTCTTGATGAAGAATATGTCTGAGGTCCATCGGTACCTTGTGGGCTTTGTGAAGGCTCTTACAATACATATGACTTCCAGACGTGTCTGCTTGTCCCCTAACATCTTACTAGAAAAGCTGAAACTTTTTCTTAACAAATAACAAAAAGAAAACCAGGCCCGTCGTGGACACCGACGTCTTGCTCCCAGACAAATTAAACAACTTCTTTGCACGCTTTGAAGGACAATACAGTGCCACCGACATGGCCCGCGACCAAAGACTGTGGGCTCTCCTTCTCCATGGCCGACGTGAGTAAAACAATTAAACGCGTTAACCCTCTGAAGGCTGCCGGGCCAGACGGCATCCCTAACCGCGTCCTCAGAGCATGCGCAGACCAGCTGGCTGGTGTGTTTACGGACATTTTCAATCAATCCCTATCCCGGTCTGTTGTCCCCACATTGTTCCTGTTCCCAGAAAGTCATTTAGTTCAGTTACATTTGCTATCGCCCCATAGCACTCACTTCTGTCATCATGAAGTGCTTTGAGAGACCAGTCAAGGATCATATCACCTCCACCCTACCTGATACCTCGACCCACTCCAATTTGATTACCGCCCCAATAGGTCCACAGACGATGCAATCGGCTGCACACTGCCCTATCCCATCTGGACAAGAGGAATACCTATGTAAGAATGCTGTTCATTGACTACAGCTCAGTATTTAAAACCATAGTATCCTCCAAACTCATCAAGCTTGAGTCCCTGGGTCTTAACCCTGCCCTGTGCAACTGGGTCCTGGACTTTTCGACGGACCACTCCCAGGTGGTGAAGGTAGGAAACAACATCTCCACCCCACTGATCCTCAACACTGGGGCCTCACAAGGGTGCGTTCTCAGCCATCTCCTGTACTCCCTGTTCACCCATGACTGCGTGGCCATGCACGCCTCCAACTCAAATCATCAAGTTTGCAGATTACACTACAGTGATAGGCTTGATTACCAACAACGAGACAGGAGGAGGTGAGGGTCAGGAAAATAACCTCTTACCCAATGTCAACTAAATAAAGGAGATGATTGTGGACTTCAGGAAACAGCAGAGGGTCCACCCCTCCTATACACATTGGCGGGACAGTAGTGGAGAAGGTGTAAAGTTTTAAGTTCCTTGGCGTACACATCACGGACAAACTGAAATGGTCCACCCACACAGACATCGTGGTGAAGAAGGTGCAACAGCGCCTCTTCAACCTTAGGAGGCTGAAGAAATTTGGCCTGTCACCTAAAACCCTCAAACTTTTACAGATGCACAATCGAGAGCATCCTGCCTGTCAAGTAAATATAAATAAATTATTCAGGAGACAGGCGCAGGAATGCGTAATAGGAGTTTTTATTTTACCAAATTACAGAGTGCCGAGTAAAGGCACAGGGACAAAGAGCAAACAAACACCTATACAAAACACAGGGTTGAGACCCAAACAGAAGAGCTAGGAGTACCTCAAATAAATAACATAATCGCACAATGATTATCACACGGGACGAGACCTGTAATCATCTGCGCAATCCACAATGGCACTAAAGCCAAAACACACAGTACAGGTACTCACAAGACCAACGGACATAGTAACAATAATAGACAGGACAATGGTAAACCAAGGACACACTTATACAATCACTCGGAATGTGCGTAATGAAAGTTCCAGAGAGATCTGTCGGCTGACACTGTCGGCTGTAACACCGCCTGGGAAGGCAACTGCACCGCCCTCAACCGCAAGGCTCTCCGGAGGATAGTGTGGTCTGCACAACGCATCACCGGAGGGGGCAAACTACCTGCTCTCCAGGACACCTACACCACCCGATGTCACAGGAAGGACAAAAAGATCATCAAGGACAAGCCACTGCCTGTTCACCCCGTTATTATCCAGAATGCGAGGTCAGTACAGGTGCATCAAAGTAGGGACCAAGAGACTGAAAAACAGCTTCTATCTCAAGGCCATCAGACTGTTAAACAGTCATCACTAACACAGAGAGGCTGCTGTCTACATAGAGATTCATATCACTGGCCACTTTAATAATGGATTTAATAAAGGTATCACTAGCCACTTTAAATAATGCCACTTTAATAACGTTTGCATACCTTACATTACTCATCTCATATGTATATACTGTATTCTATACCATCTAATGCATCTTGCCTATGCCGCACAGCCATCACTCATCCATATATTTTTATGTTCTTATTCTTATTCCATACCCTTACATTGTGTGTATAATTTGTTAGATTACTTGTTAGATATTACTGCACTGTCAGAACTAGAAGCACAAGCATTTTGCTACACTCGCATTAACATCTGCTGTGTATGTGACAAATAAAATTTGATTTGATTTGGTGTATAGACATAATGACATTTTAAATGTCTTTAATTCTTTGGAACTTCTGTGTGTGTAATGTTTACTGTTAATTTTAATTGTTTATTTCACCTTTGTTTATTATCTATTTCACTTGTTAACATGTTTCCCATTCCAATAAAGCCCTTGAATTGAATTAAATTGAGTGAGAGAGAGCAAGAGAGAAAGACATCCATCAGGATAAGTGAGGCTAAGAGAGAGAGTTCCAGCGTGAGAGGTCCAGGTGGATTTTTAAATTTTATTTCACCAGGTAGGCTAGTTGAGAACAAGTTCTCATTTACAACTGCGACCTGGCCAAGATAAAGAAGATAGTAGTGTGAACAGACAACAGAGTTACACATGGAGTAAACAATAAACAAGTCAATAACACAGTAGAAAAGAAAAAAGAGTCTATATACATTGTGTGCAAAAGGCATGAGGAGGTTGGCGGATAATTATATAATTACTGGTGTGCAAAGATACTGGTGTGCAAAAGAGCAGAAAAGTAAATAAATATAAACAGTATGAGGATGAGGTAGGTCAATTGGGGGTGGGCTATTTACTGATGGACTATGTACAGCTGCAGCGATCGGTTAGCTGCTCAGATAGCAGATGTTTAAAGTTGGTGAGGGAGATAAGTCTCCAACTTCAGCGATTTTTGCAATTCGTTCCAGTCACAGGCAGCAGAGAACTGGAATGAAAGGCGGCCAAATGAGGTGTTGGCTTTAGGGATTATCAGTGAGATACACCTGCTGGAGCGCGTGCTACGGGTGGGTGTTGCCATCGTGACCAGTGAACTGAGATAAGGCAGCGCTTTACCTAGCATGGACATGTAGATGACCTGGAGCCAGTGGGTCTGGCGACGAATATGTAGCGAGGGCCAGCCGACTAGAGCACACAGGTCGTAGTGGTGGGTGGTATAAGGTGCTTTAGTAACAAAACGGATGGCACTGTGATAAACTGCATCTAGTTTGCTGAGTAGAGTATTGGAAGCTATTTTGTAGATGACATCGCCGAAGTCGAGGATCGGTAGGATGGTCAGTTTTACTAGGGTAAGTTTGGCGCCGTGAGTGAAGGAGGCTTTGTTGCGGAATAGAAAGCCGACTCTAGATTTGATTTTAGATTGGAGATGTTTGATATGAGTCTGGAAGGAGAGTTTACAGTCTAGCCAGACACCTAGGTACTTATAGATGTCCACATATTCTAGGTCGGAACCATCCAGGGTGGTGATGCTAGTCGGGAATGCTGGTGCAGGCAGCGAATGGTTGAAAAGCATGCATTTGGTTTTACTAGCGTTTAAGAGCAGTTGGAGAACACGGGGTGTTAAGCATATCCCAGTTTAGGTTACCTAACAGAACAAACTCTGAAGCTAGAT
Source organism: Oncorhynchus tshawytscha (assembly GCF_018296145.1). NCBI lineage: Eukaryota > Metazoa > Chordata > Actinopteri > Salmoniformes > Salmonidae > Oncorhynchus > Oncorhynchus tshawytscha. Next base: position 91,020,001 of record NC_056436.1, on the reverse strand, counting down.
GGGGGAGAGAGAGAGAGAGAGACGTGATTTTCTAGTCCAGTGAGGTCAGATGGTATCACGTGAATGGCCACTTTATTATTATTTTATTTTATTTCACCTTTATTTAACCAGGTAGGCCAGTTGAGAACAGGTTCTCATTTGCAACTGCGACCTGGCTAAGATAAAGCAAAGCAGTGCGACAAAAACAACAACACAGAGTTACACATTGGATAAACAAATGTACAATCAATAACACAATAGAAAAATCGATGTACAGCAAAGGCAGTAAGATTAAGATTTATGACACTTTCTCTTGGTTTGACAATGTCAACATGATCACCATGCCAATAAAGTCCTTTGAATTGTTTTATTTTATTTAACTAGGCAAGTCAGTTAAGAATAAATTCTTATTTACAATGACGCCCTAGGAACAGTGGGTTAACTGCCTTGTTCAGGGGCAGAACGACAGATTTTTACCTTGTCAGCTCTGGGGATTCGATCCAGCAACCTTCTGGTTACTGGCCCAACACTCTACCCACTGTAGTGTTATAGTAAATCATTTTGTGGTGTTGTTCTGCACTCTAGTTATGAATTTGTCTCCCTCTGCCATATGGATGCATTGTATGATAAACCTGACCCCATACTGGATGCATTGTATGATAAACCTGACCCCAGACTGACCCCATACTGGATGCATTGTATGATAAACCTGACCCCAGACTGACCCCAGACTGGATGCATTGTATGATAAACCTGACCCCAGACTGACCCCAGACTGGATGCATTGTATGATAAATCTGACCCCAGACTGACCCCATACTGGATGCATTGTATGATAAACCTGACCCCAGACTGGATGCATTGTATGATAAATCTGACCCCAGACTGACCCCATACTGGATGCATTGTATGATAAACCTGACCACAGACTGACCCCAGACTGGATGCATTGTATGATAAATCTGACCCCAGACTGACCCCAGACTGGATGCATTGTATGATAAACCTGACCCCAGACTGACCCCCAGACTGGATGCATTGTATGATAAATCTGACCCCAGACTGACCCCATACTGGATGCATTGTATGATAAACCTGACCCCAGACTGACCCCATACTGGATGCATTGTATGATAAACCTGACCCCAGACTGACCCCATACTGGATGCATTGTATGATAAACCGAGAGCAACTGGCAGCAAAAGAGCTGAGCACAGAACTCAGATCTACTGCAGCAGGTAACTTTGATTGTAAACTATATCAAACCACATTCAGCGTGCTCACACCTGCTGACAAAACTATGTGGAGATATGGGATCAGAGCAGTGGCAATTTTAGCATGTATATCTTGGTGCGCCCCCAAAAAAAAAAAAATTGGGATGCATGCCAGCAAAGCCTACAAACTGTTGGGACTTTATGTTGGCCCTAACAGCAGAGTCCCAACACCTTACCACTGCTACACCTGGCTATCAGCAGATCCTTGTCTGGCAGCCAAACACTTCATTCAGCCTCATTTACTGCCTTTAAAAAAATAGCTGATATGGCTGACTTGCTTTAACAAATGTGGTTTCTACTGACAATTGAGATGTACAAACTATGGCATAAGGCTATGACAAGCGGATAAGAGGCAATCTGAAATTTCGATTAAGACATTAACTTCTTGAATATAGGGGGCGCTATTTTAATTTTTGGATGAAAAACGTTCCCGTTTTAAACAAGATATTTTGTCACGAAAAGATGCTCGACTATGCATATAATTGACAGCTTTGGAAAGAAAACACTCTGACGTTTCCAAAACTGCAAAGATATTGTCTGTGAGTGCCACAGAACTGATGTTACAGAAAAAACCCAGATAAAAATACAATCAGCAAGTGAAACCCCCTCATGCCAATGACTCCTTATATGGCTGTGAATGGGCCACGAATGAGCTTAGGCTTTCTGTCGCTTCCCCAAGGTGTCGACAGCATTGTGACGTATTTGTAGGCATATCATTGGAAGATTGACCATAAGAGACTACATCTACCAGGTGGTCGCTTGGTGTCCTCCGTCGCAATTATTGCGTAATCTCCAGCTGCAGTATTTTTCCGTTTGCTTCTGATGAGAAGCCAACTGCCACCACTGATAGATTATTGAATAGATATGTGAAAAACACCTTGAGAATTGATTCTAAACAACGTTTGCCATGTTTGTCGATATTATGGAGCTAATTTGGAAAAAAGTTTGGCGTTGTAAGTGACTGCATTTTCCGGTCTTTTTCTTAGCCAAACGTAATGAACAAAACGGAGCTATTTCGTCTACACAAATAATATTTTTGGAAAAAAATGAACATTTGCTATCTAACTAAGAGTCTCGTCATTGAAAACATTCGAAGTTCTTCAAAGGTAAATTATTTTATTTGAATGCTTTTCTTGTTTTTGTGAAAATGTTGCCTGCTGAATGCTAGGCTTAATGCTATGCTAGGCAATCAATACTCTTACACAAATGCTTGTGTAGCTTTGGTTGAAAAGCTAATCTGAGGTGACAGTGTTGTTAACAAAAGGCTAAGCTTGTGTTTGAATATATTTATTTCATTTCATTTGCGATTTTCATGAATAGGAAACGTTGCGTTTTGGTAATGAGCTTGAGGCTATGATTACGCTCCCGGATACGGGATTGCTCGTTGCTAGAGGTTAATGAGCAAGCGAGAACGGACGTAGTCAATATAACTATTTGTTCAGCACTTTTGAAATGTATAGCGACAGAATTCAGAACATGGGCCATTCTTACAGTGTTCTCCCTGTACACCAAGTCAGAACCGTAGGATAAATAAAGGGGGCATATAAGCAGAAGATGAAAGCTCTTACAATATTCAATGATTATATTTCTCTAAAACAGGTTATAGCTACATGTGCACCACCAAGTTAGAACAGTATGCGAAATTAAGAGGGGTAAATAGACTAAATTATTAAGGTGAGGCACATTGAACGCCGTTTAATTTGACACGTCAAATAAGGGCCCCACTGGACTGAGGGCAGCTCCGGACTGAGGGGCAGCTCCGGACTGAGGGGTAGCTCAGGACTGAGGGGTAGCTCTGGACTGAGGGGTAGCTCCTGGCTGGCTGACGGCTCTGGCAGCTCCTGGCTGGCTGACGGCCCTGTTAGCTCCTGGCTGGCTGACGGCCCTGGCAGGTCCTGGCTGGCTGACGGCCCTGGCAGATCCTGGCTGGCTGACGGCGCTGGCAGCTCCTGGCTGGCTGACAGGTCCGCTGACAGGTGGCAGGTCCTGGCTGGCTGACGGCTCTGGCAGCTCCTGGCTGACTGATGTGTCAGGACAGACTGGCGGCTCTGGCGGCTCAGGACAGACTGGCGGCTCTGGCGGCTCAGGACAGACGGGCGGCTCTGGCGGCTCAGGACAGACGGGCGGCTCTGGCGGCTCAGGACAGACGGGCGGCTCAGGACAGACGGGCGGCTCTGGCCAGACGGGCGGCTCAGGCGGCTCAGGACAGATGGGCGGCTCAGGACAGACGGGCGGCTCTGGCGGCTCAGGACAGACGGGCAGCTCTGGCGGCTCATGACAGACGGGCGGCTCTGGTGGCTCAGGACAGACGGGCGGCTCTGGCGGCTCAGGACAGACAGGCGGCTCTGGCGGCTCAGGACAGACGGGCGGCTCTGGCGGCTCAGGACAGACGGGCGGCTCTGGCGGCTCAGGACAGACGGGAGACTCTGGCGGCTCAGGACAGACGGGAGACTGGACAGACGGGTGCACTGTAGGCCTGGTGCGTGGTGCCGGCACTGGTGGTACTGGCCAAGGTCACGCACCTCAGGGCGAGTGCAGGGACGAAGAACAGGGAGAAATGGGCTCTGGCGACGCACAGGAAGCCCGGTACGGGGGCTGCCACTGGAGGGCTGGTGCGTGGAGATGGCACCGGATAGACCGGACCAAGAAGGCGCACTGGAGATCTGGAGCACCAAGCTTACCTGGTTGAATGCTCCCGTAGCCAGGCCAGTGCAGCGTGGTGGAATAGCCCGCACTGGGCTGTGCAGGCAAACCGGGGACACCATGCGTAAGGCTGGTGCCATGTATGCTGGTCCGAGGAGACGCACTGGAGACCAGATGCGCAGAGCCGGCTTCATGGCACCTGGCTCGATGCCCACTCTAGCCCGGCCGATACGAGAAGCTGGAATATACCGCACCGGGCTATGCACACGCACCGGGGACACCGTGCGCTCCACCGCATAACACGTTGCCTGCCCGGTACAACGCCCTCTCTCTCCACGGTAAGCACGGGAGCTGGCGCAGGTCTCCTACCTGACTTCGCCACACTCCCGTGTGCCCTCCCCCAATACATTTTTGGGGCTGCCACTCGGGCTTCCAGCCGCGCCGCCATGCTGCCTCCTCATACCAGCGCCTCTCTGCTTTCGCTGCCTCCAGCTCTGCTTTGGGACGGCGATATTCCCCTGACTGTGCCCAGAGTCCTTTGCCGTCCAGAATCTCCTCCCAAGTCCAGAAGTCCTTTGATTGCTGCTGCTGCCCGTTACCACGTTGTTTGGTCCTTGGTTGGTGGGTTATTCTGTTACGATCGTCGTGTGGAGTGGACCAAAGCGCAGTGTGGTTAGAATACATTCCTCTTTATTGTAGGAAGAACACGAAGAACACTTAAACAAAAACAACAAAACGATAAGACGAGCGTGACCACTATATAAACAATGTGCTAACGTGCAACATAACATAGACAATAACCCACAAAATACCTAAAGAGGATGGCTGCCTAAATATGGTTCCCAATCAGAGACAACGATAAACACCTGCCTCTAATTGAGAACCAATCTAGGCAACCATAGACCTGCACAAACACCTAGATGGAAACTCAATAAATAAAATAAAAAACTAGACAGTACAAACACCCTAGATGAGACAAAAACACACATATCACCCATGTCACTACCTGACCTAACCAAAATAATGAAGAAAACAAAGAATACTAAGGTCAGGGCGTGACAAGCTTACTACACAACATACACTTAGTATTACTTTCTTAGCTACAGTATATATATCTCCCTGGCATATTACATAATTTATGCAGCATCATAAAATACATTTTTGGTGTGGCAGTCCCTTGTGTGAAAATTTTGTCATGAAACTTCGTCATCATGCCGCCCCGAATTGAGAGCTTAGAGAAACTCCGTAGTCCATAACAGTTCAGCATTATATACAGAGGGTAAAAGGATGTTCAACATTGTTCAACATATGACATTAAAATGATAGGTGTCTACACTGCTGTAAAACCACCAATCAGATATCATCATCTGAAATCATCTCAGTTCTGCACCTCAGCAGTCTGTCTGTCTGCCTATCTCTATATATGTCTGCCGGCCTGTCTGTCTGTTCAAGGTCAGACTCACACACCATTAATTTCTAATCTCACACACGCAGCTCAGCCAAACACCTGGGGTGGCAGGTAGCCTAGTGGTTAGAGTGTTGAGCCAGTAACTGAAAGGTTGCTGGATTGAATCCCGAGCTGACCAGGTAAAACAATCTGTTGTTCTGCCCCTGAACAAGGCAGTCCCCTGTAGGCTGTCATTGTAAATAAGAATTTGTTCTTAACTGACTTAGCCTAGTTTAAAAAAATCCAAACCTATTGATTTACTAACACAGTGTGAACCAGTAAGCATTGCTCCCTAGGTGTCGACATATTTATGGCCTTCGACATGTAATCTCTGCTCAGACACTTTACCTAATAAGAAGTTGTTCCAGTTTAAACAGTGACTGAGGGATGGCATTATCAAACAGTAGATGAAGGGTTTCCTATTGAAGTCAGCAGACCACAAGGGAGCCCTGTTCAAGAAGGGCAGCTCAATCAATGGTAAATATGAAGTAACTAATTTAATACCATTCAGTATCCAGAGGTTTGTTCATATATACAGAGAGTTTCTTACCGTAACCTGCAGACTGTTGCCTGACAGATGATAGAACCTGCTGCTCTGCTTCAGCCTCAGAGTACTGTTGTTTTGGGACACACTGATACAATCACACAACTTCTGCTGCACCTCCTAGGTCTCTCTCTCTTCCACTTCCTCTCTCAGACTCTTTCTCTCACACACACTTTCTATCTCTTACTCTCTCTTTACTTTTGTCCCTCTCTTATTCTCTATCGCTCTCATAATATTTATCTTACTCTCCCTCTTTTTCACATACCTTCTCCCTCTCTCTCTCTCCCTCCCTCTCTATGAGTTTGTAGCTTCAACCCCTGCATCACACACACACACACACACACACACACACACACACACACACACACCAACTGATTAATGGACTGCTGAATGTGTCTTTCCCTTGCTTTGTTTGCTCTTTTACAAAATTATGTCTATCTCTGATCAGCTCCCCAGGAAAGGGCTGAATATAGCCCATATTAATATATGTAGCCTTTGAAATAAGGTTCATGAAATCAATATCAAATCAAATCAAATTTTATTTGTCACATACACATGGTTAGCAGATGTTAATGCGAGTGTAGTGAAATGCTTGTGCTTCTAGTTCCGACAATGCAGTAATAACCAACAAGTAATCTAACTAACAATTCCAAAACTGTCTTATACACAGTGTAAGGGGATAAAGAATATGTACATAAGGATATATGGATGAGTGATGGTACAGAGCAGCATAGGCAAGATACAGTAGATGGTATCGAGTACAGTATATACATATGAGATGAGTATGTAAACAAAGTGGCATAGTTAAAGTGGCTAGTGATACATGTATTACATAAGGATGCAGTCGATGATATAGAGTACAGTATATACGTATGCATATGAGATGAATAATGTAGGGTAAGTAACATTATATAAGGTAGCATTGTTTAAAGTGGCTAGTGATATATTTACATCATTTCCCATCAATTCCCATTATTAAAGTGGCTGGAGTTGAGTCAGTGTCAGTGTGTTGGCAGCAGCCACTCAATGTTAGTGGTGGCTGTTTAACAGTCTGATGGCCTTGAGATAGAAGCTGTTTTTCAGTCTCTCGGTCCCAGCTTTGATGCACCTGTACTGACCTCGCCTTCTGGATGACAGCGGGGTGAACAGGCAGTGGCTCGGGTGGTTGATGTCCTTGATGATCTTTATGGCCTTCCTGTAACATCGGGTGGTGTAGGTGTCCTGGAGGGCAGGTAGTTTGCCCCCGGTGATGCGTTGTGCAGACCTCACTACCCTCTGGAGAGCCTTACGGTTGAGGGCGGAGCAGTTGCCGTACCAGGCGGTGATACAGCCCGCCAGGATGCTCTCGATTGTGCATCTGTAGAAGTTTGTGAGTGCTTTTGGTGACAAGCCGAATTTCTTCAGCCTCCTGAGGTTGAAGAGGCGCTGCTGCGCCTTCTTCACGATGCTGTCTGTGTGAGTGGACCAATTCAGTTTGTCTGTGATGTGTATGCCAAGGAACTTAAAACTTGCTACCCTCTCCACTACTGTTCCATCGATGTGGATAGGGGGGTGTTCCCTCTGCTGTTTCCTGAAGTCCACAATCATCTCCTTAGTTTTGTTGACGTTGAGTGTGAGGTTATTTTCCTGACACCACACTCCGAGGGCCCTCACCTCCTCCCTGTAGGCCGTCTCGTCGTTGTTGGTAATCAAGCACACCACTGTTGTGTCGTCCGCAAACTTGATGATTGAGTTGGAGGCGTGCATGGCCACGCAGTCGTGGGTGAACAGGGAGTACAGGAGAGGGCTCAGAACGCACCCTTGTGGGGCCCCAGTGTTGAGGATCAGCGGGGAGGAGATGTTGTTGCCTACCCTCACCACCTGGGGGCGGCCCGTTAGGAAGTCCAGTACCCAGTTGCACAGGGCGGGGTCGAGACCCAGGGTCTCGAGCTTGATGACGAGCTTGGAGGGTACTATGGTGTTGAATGCCGAGCTCAATAACTTGCTAATTTAAGATAACATTCATATATTAGCCATTTCTGAGACTCACTTAGATAATTACTTTGATGATATACAGTGCCTTGCGAAAGTATTTGGCCCCCTTGAACTTTGCAACCTTTTGCCACATTTCATGCTTCAAACATAAAGATATAAAACTGTTTTTTTTTTGTGAAGAATCAACAACAAGTGGGACACAATCATGAAGTGGAACGACACTTTTTTAACAAATCAAAAACTGAAAAATTGGGCGTGCAAAATAATTCAGCCCCCTTAAGTTAATACTTTGTAGCGAAACCTTTTGCTGCGATTACAGCTGTAAGTCACTTGGGGTATGTCTCTATCAGTTTTGCACATCGAGAGACTGAAATGTTTTCCCATTCCTCCTTGCAAAACAGCTCGAGCTCAGTGAGGTTGGATGGAGAGCATTTGTGAACAGCAGTTTTCAGTTCTTTCCACAGATTCTCGATTGGATTCAGGTCTGGACTTTGACTTGGCCATTCTAACACCTGGATATGTTTATTTTCGAACCATTCCATTGTAGATTTTGCTTTATGTTTTGGATCATTGTCTTGATGGAAGACAAATCTCCGTCCCAGTCTCAGGTCTTTTGCAGACTCCATCTGGTTTTCTTCCAGAATGGTCCTGTATTTGGCTCCATCCATCTTCCCATCAATTTTAACCATCTTCCCTGTCCCTACTGAAGAAAAGCAGGCCCAAACCATGATTAATCACCCTGTCATCTCAGATTTTTGAAAATATGCTTTACAGCCAAAGCAAGACAAGCATTTGTGTAAGTTTATCGATAGCCTAGCATAGCATTATGACTAGCTAGCTGCAGGCAACCTGGGTACGAAAATCAGAAAAGCAATCAAATTAAATCACTTACCTTTGATGAGCTTCAGATGTTTCCACTCAAGAGACTCCCAGTTAGATAGCAAATGTTCCTTTTTTCCAAAAATAATATTTTTGTAGGAGAAAAACCTCCGTTTGTTCTTCACGTTTGACGCCAAAAAATATTCCAAATTAGCTCCATAATATCGACAGAAACATGGCAAACGTTGTTTATAATCAAACCTCAAGGTGTTTTTCAAATTTCTATTTGATAATATATCAACTGGGACTGGTGGCTTCTTAGTAGGATAGAGAGAAACAATGGTCGCATTTGTCCTTTACGCACAAAACACTGAGAGACTTCAGCTGACCACTGACGCAATGTTGACGTTCAGGCTCATTTTTCAAAATAAAAGCCTAAAACGATGTATTGTGACACATTAGGGAAGCCATAGAAAAAGGAATCTGGTTGATATGTCATTCACTGCTCAATAGGGACGCATAGGAACGCAGAGCCTTCTAAATAAGAGTCCCTTCCTGTTTTGATTTTTCTCAGGCTTTTGCCTGCAATATCAGTTCTGTTATACTCACAGACAATATTTTTACAGTTTTGGAAACTTTAGAGTATTTTCTATCCTAAGCTGTCAATTATATGCATATTGTCCTGACAAAATAGCCGTTTACTTTGGGGACGTTATTTTTACAAAAATGAAAATACTGCCCCTAGATTCAAGAGGTTAAATTCACACAGGACACTGGATAAGACAGGAGAAGTACTCCAGATATAACAGACTTGACCCTAGCCCCCGACACATAAACTACTGCCGCATAAATACTGGAGGCTGAGACAGGAGGGGTCAGGAGACACTGTGGCCCCATCCGATGATACCCCCAGACAGGGCCAAACAGGCAGGATATAACCCCACCCACTTTGCCAAAGCACAGCCCCCACACCACTAGAGGAATATCTTCAACTACCAACTTACCATCCTGAGACAAGGCCGAGTATAGCCCACAAAGATCTCCGCCACAGCACAACCCAAGGGGGGGGGGTCACCAACCCAGACAGGAAGATCACGTCAGTGACTCAACCCACTCAAGTGACGCACCCCTCCTAGGGACAGCATGGAAGAGCACCAACCAGTAAGCCAATGACTCAGCCCCTGTAATAGGGATAGAGGCAGAGAGGGGAACCGGCCAGGCAGAGACAGCAAGGGCGGTTCGTTGCTCCAGAGCCTTTCCATTCACCCTCACACTCCTGGGCCAGACTACACTCAATCATATGATTGAGCTGAGTCTTCAATACAGACTTAAAGGGTGAGACAGAGTCTGAGTCTCTCACATGGTTAGGCAGACCATTCCAAAAAAATTGAGCTCTATAGGAGAAAGCCATATACAAGAATAAATACACTGGGGAAAATAAGCGACACCTGGAGGGAGACAATCACAGGAACAGGTGAAAAAGATCAGGGCGTGACAAACAGAGACATCTCGCAGATGGTTGACACCATGGGAGGTTCATGGATCTATTCAGAGGAGTCTTCGATCAGTGGTGGCAGAGAGGGGGTGAGAGCCTACTCCAACTATGGTAGGAGTACCAGGCTGCTGCAGAGGTCGCCCTCACCTTCTGTACAGTGGCAGCATCCAGCGGATGGAATGAGCCAGCGCTCCGCACTTTATTCAGAAGAGGATTGCACGAGGAGGTACAGACGGAGTTGGCATGCCGAGACGACACTCTCTCATTGGACCCTGCCTACAGACAGAAACTAAAACAAGAAGCTCCCGCGCTGAGGTCTGTTCAACGCTGGTCCGACCAATCTGATTCCACATTCCAAGACTGCTTCCATCACGTGGACTGGGATATGTTTCGTATTGCGTCAGACAACAACATTGACGAATACGCTGATTCGGTGAGCGAGTTCATAAGAACGTGCGTTGAAGATGTCGTTCCCATAGCAACGATTAAAACATTCCCAAACCAGAAACCGTGGATTGATGGCAGCATTCTCGTGAAACTGAAAGCCCGAACCACTGCTTTTAATCAGGGCAAGGTGACCGGAAACATGACCAAATACAAACAGTGTAACTATTCCCTCCGCAAGACAATCAAACAAGCTAAGCGTCAGTATAGAGACAAAGTAGAATCTCAATTCAACGGCTCAGACACAAGAGGTATGAGGCAGGGTCTACAGTCAATCACGGATTACAAAAAGAAAACCAGCCCAGTCACGGACCAGGATGTCTTGCTCCCAGGCAGACTAAAATAACTTTTTTGCCCGCTTTGAGGACAATACAGTGCCACTGACACGGCCCGCAACTAAAACATGCGGACTCTCCTTCACTCCAGCCGATGTGAGGAAAACATTTAAACGTGTCAACCCTCGCAAGGCTGCAGGCCCAGACGGCATCCCCGGCCGCGCCCTCAGAACATGCGCAGACCAGCTGGCTGGTGTGTTTACGGACATATTCAATCAATCCCTATCCCAGTCTGTTGTTCCCACATGCTTCAAGAGGGCCACCATTGTTCCTGTTCCCAAGAAAGCTAAGGTAACTGAGCTAAACGACTACCGCCCCGTAGCACTAACTTCCGTCATTATGAAGTGCTTTGAGAGACTAGTCAAGGACCATATCACCTCCACCCTACCTGACACCCTAGACCCACTCCAATTTGCTTACCACCCAAATAGGTCCACAGACGATGCAATCTCAACCACACTGCCCTAACCCATCTGGACAAGAGGAATACCTATGTGAGAATGCTGTTCATCGACTACAGCTCGGCATTTAACACCATAGTGCCCTCCCTGGGACCCTGGGTCTCGACCCCGCCCTGTGCAACTGGGTACTGGACTTCCTGACGGGCCGCCCCCAGGTGGTGAGGGTAGGCAACAACATTTCCACCCCGCTGATCCTCAACACTGGGGCCCCACAAGGGTGCGTTCTGAGCCCTCTCCTGTACTCCCTGTTCACCCACGACTGCGTGGCCACGCACGCCTCCAACTCAATCATCAAGTTTACGGACGACACAGTGGTAGGCTTGATTACCAACAACGACGAGACGGCCTACAGGGAGGAGGTGAGGGCCCTCGGAGTGTGGTGTTAGGAAAATAACCTCATACTCAACGTCAACAAAACTAAGGAGATGATTGTGGACTTCAGGAAACAGCAGAGGGAAAACCCCCCTATCCACATTGATGGAACAGTAGTGGAGAGGGTAGTAAGTTTTAAGTTCCTCGGCGTACACATCACAGACAAACTGAATTGGTCCACCCACACAGGCATCATCGTGAAGAAGGCGCAGCAGCGCCTCTTCAACCTCAGGAGGCTGAAGAAATTGTCACCAAAAGCACTCACAAACTTCTACAGATGCACAATCGAGAGCATCCTGTCGGGCTGTATCACCGCCTGTATCACCCGATGTCACAGGAAGGCCATAAAGATCATCAAGGACAACAACCACCCGAGCCACTGCCTGTTCACCCCGCTATCATCCAGAAGGCGAGGTCAGTACAGGTGCATCAAAGCTGGGACCGAGAGACTGAAAAACAGCTTCTATCTCAAGGCCATCAGACTGTTAAACAGCCACCACTAACATTGAGTGGCTGCTGCCAACACACTGACTCAACTCCAGCCACTTTAATAATGGGAATTGATGGGAAATGTAAAATATATCACTAGCCACTTTAAACAATGCTACCTAATATAATGTTTACATACCCTACATTATTCATCTCATATGTATATGTATATACTGTACTCTATATCATCTACTGCATCTTTATGTAATACATGTATCACTAGCCACTTTAACTATGCCATTTTGTTTACATACTCATCTCATATGTATATACTGCACTCAATACCATCTACTGTATCTTGCCTATGCCGCTCTGTACCATCACTCACTCATATCTTTATGTACATATTCTTTATCCCCTTACACTTGTGTCTATAAGGTAGTAGTTTTGGAATTGTTAGCTAGATTACTTGTTGGTTATTACTGCATTGTCGGAACTAGAAGCACAAGCATTTCGCTACACTCGCATTAACATCTGCTAACCATGTGTATGTGACAAATAAAATTTGATTTGATTTTGATTTTGATTTGAATGGAAGAAGGCCTTCAGCACAATGTCTGGGCCTTACAAGAACTAGGTGATGCCTTATGGATTAGCAAATGCTCCATCAGTGTTCCAGACATTCAACATTCGAGGAGTTCTGGGACATGCTTGGGTGTCAGGTGGACGTCGATGACATCCTGGTCTACTCGGCCATCTTGGAGGAGCACATCGCCCACATCCGGGTAGTCCTGGGACACTTCCTGGAGAACCATCTGAACGTCAAAGTGGAGAAGTGCCAGTTTCATCAGGCCATCGTCTCCTTGGGATATCGGATCAGCCTGCAGTGAGTGGTTCTGGAGGAGAGGAAGGTCGAAGCAGTCAGGTCATGGCCAGTCCCAACTACCATAAACGGACTACAAGTTCTGCAGCCGATGAGGGGTGTTTCAAGGGGTGTTTCACCACCGCCCCATTGCTGAAACACCCAGATCTTATGCTGCCCTTCGTCGTGGAGGTGGATGCCTCAGAAGTGGGTGTGGGGGCCGTCCTGTCACAATGTCAAGGCAATCCACATACTACCCTAAAAAACTGTCTCGTGCAGAAAGAAACTATGGAGATGAAGTTGGCATTAGAGGAGTGGAGACTGACCAGTTTTCTCATCCTTACCGACCATCGGAACCTGGAGTACATACGGAAAGTGAGGTGGCTGAACCTGCACCAAACATGGTGATTCCTTTTTGTGACGTAGAAGTCCATCACTGGCCGCGAGCAGCATTTGGTACTTTAACACATGCACACATTCATCATTCCTCCCTGCTCCGTTATAAGATGACAATGTGGGTCGACATACAAATTAACTTCCGTCTTAGTACATACATTTCACACTTTCCAGTGTTCATATTTAATTTAAGCAATATTTATTATACAGTTTTGCCTTCTGGCCTACTCAACGTGATAGAGGTTATGTTTTCCAGTTTTGCCTTCTGGTCTACTCTACGTGATAGAGGTTATGTTTTCCAGTTTAGCCTTCTGGCCTACTCTACGTGATAGAGGTTAGGTTCTCCAGTATAGTCTTCTGGCCTACTCTACGTGATAGATGTTAGGTTCTCCAGTATAGTCTTCTGGCCTACTCTACGTGATAGAGGTTAGGTTTTCCAGTATAGTCTTCTGGCCTACTCTACGTGATAGAGGTTAGGTTCTCCAGTATAGTCTTCTGGCCTACTCTACGTGATAGAGGTTAGGTTCTCCAGTATAGTCTTCTGGCCTACTCTACGTGATAGAGGTTAGGTTCTCCAGTATAGTCTCCTGGCCTACTCTACGTGATAGAGGTTAGGTTTTCCAGTATAGTCTTCTGGCCTACTCTACGTGATAGAGGTTAGGTTTTCCAGTATAGTCTTCTGGCCTACTCTACGTGATAGAGGTTAGGTTTTCCAGTATATTCTTCTGGCCTACTCTACATGATAGAGGTTAGGTTTTCCAGTATAGTCTTCTGACCTACTCTACGTGATAGAGGTTAGGTTCTCCAGTATAGCCTTATGGCCTACTCTACGTGATAGAGGTTTGGTTTTCCAGTATAGCCTTCTGGCCTACTCTACGTGATAGAGGTTATGTTTTCCAGTATAGCCTTCTGGCCTACTCTACGTGATAGAGGTTAGGTTTTCCAGTATAGCCTTCTGGCCTACTCTACGTGATAGAGGTTATGTTTTCCAGTATAGTCTTCTGGCCTACTCTACGTGATAGAGGTTAGGTTCTCCAGTATAGTCTTCTGGCCTACTCTACGTGATAGAGGTTAGGTTCTCCAGTATAGTCTTCTGGCCTACTCTACGTGATAGAGGTTAGGTTCTCCAGTATAGTCTTCTGGCCTACTCTACGTGATAGAGGTTAGGTTCTCCAGTATAGCCTTCTGGCCTACTCTACGTGATAGAGGTTAGGTTTTCCAGTATATTCTTCTGGCCTACTCTATGTGATAGAGGTTAGGTTTTCCAGTATAGCCTTCTGGCCTACTCTACGTGATAGAGGTTAGGTTCTCCAGTATAGCCTTCTGGCCTACTCTACGTGATAGAGGTTAGGTTTTCCAGTATATTCTTCTGGCCTACTCTACGTTGTAGAGGTTAGGTTTTCCAGTATAGCCTTCTGGCCTACTCTACGTGATAGAGGTTAGGTTTTCCAGTATAGCCTTCTGGCCTACTCTGGCCGTGTGATAGAGGTTAGGTTTTCCAGTTTTCCTAGTCTTCTGGCCTCTACGTGATAGAGGTTAGGTTCTCCAGTATAGCCTTCTGGCCTACTCTACGTGGTAGAGGTTAGGTTTTCCAGTTTAGCCTTCTGGCCTACTCTACGTGATAGAGGTTAGGTTTTCCAGTATAGCCTTCTGGCCTACTCTACGTGATAGAGGTTAGGTTTTCCAGTATAGCCTTCTGGCCTACTCTACGTGATAGAGGTTAGGTTCTCCAGTATAGTCTTCTGGCCTACTCTACGTGATAGAGGTTAGGTTTTCCAGTATAGCCTTCTGGCCTACTCTACGTGATAGAGGTTAGGTTCTCCAGTATAGCCTTCTGGCCTACTCTACGTGATAGAGGTTAGGTTTTCCAGTATATTCTTCTGGCCTACTCTACGTTGTAGAGGTTAGGTTTTCCAGTATAGCCTTCTGGCCTACTCTACGTGATAGAGGTTAGGTTTTCCAGTATAGCCTTCTGGCCTACTCTACGTGATAGAGGTTAGGTTTTCCAGTATAGTCTTCTGGCCTACTCTACGTGATAGAGGTTAGGTTCTCCAGTATAGCCTTCTGGCCTACTCTACGTGGTAGAGGTTAGGTTTTCCAGTTTAGCCTTCTGGCCTACTCTACGTGATAGAGGTTAGGTTTTCCAGTATAGCCTTCTGGCCTACTCTACGTGATAGAGGTTAGGTTATCCAGTATAGCCTTCTGGCCTACTCTACGTGATAGAGGTTAGGTTTTCCAGTATAGTCTTCTGGCCTACTCTACGTGATAGAGGTTAGGTTTTCCAGTATAGCCTTCTGGCCTACTCTACGTGACACTTTTCTTTAACAGATTCAACTTCACCCTGTCATACCACCCTCTTTCAAAGAACATCAAAACCATCGAGAGCATCCTGACCGGTTAAATCACCGCTTGGTATGGAAACTGCTCGGCATCTAACCGTAAGGTACTACAGAGGGTAGTGTGTACGTCCCAGTACATCACTGGGGCCAAGCTTCCTGCTGTTGGGTTCTAGTTTGAAATACTTGTATGAGGAATATATGTTGGGGCCAATTGAGGTTGGAAAAGAACCAGGAGCCTAAAAGTTACTAAATAAGGGAAAAGGAAATCACAGATAAGGGTGGATAGCTGTGGATTAGCGAAGAATGGGGGCCGAGGTCAGATCAGGTCAGGTCACATGAAGGGAGAAAGAACACACACACACACATCACATTTTGTCACACACACAACTTAAGTTTCTGCCTAGCAACGGAGATTTATTGGATGTCGAGATATGCAATGAGTCTACTCTGCCCAGTGGAAGGTATAAATATAATTGATGTGGTTAGTGTTGGGCCAGTAACAGCTGTTTGACCCTGTGGGTGAATAAACTTGGTTTGAGATTTGACCAGTAGTCCGTTGAGTTCTAAATAAGCAGAGTAAGAACTAACCCTGCCATCCAGGACCTCTGTACCAGGCGGTGTCAGAGGCAAGGCCCAAAAAAAGGCCCAAAAAATGATCAAAGACTCCAGCCACCTAAGTCAGACTATTCTCTCTGCTACTACACAGCAAGCGGTACCAGAGCTCCAAGTCTAGGTCCAAAAAGGCTCCTTAACAGCTTTTACCACAAAGCCATAAGAACTGCTGAACAATTCAAATGGCCACCCGACAATTTACATTGACCCCCATCCCCCTTTGTTTTTACACTGCTGCTACTCACTTCACCCCTACCTACATGTACAAATTACCTCGACTAACATGTAACCCGCACATTGAATAATCTGTACCCTATGTATACAGTAGACAAGTTGTTATTTTGTCTTACTTTTTAAGTACATTTTTTACTTTAGCTTATTTAGTAAAAATTTTCTTAGCTCTTTCATGAACTGCATTGTTGGTTAAGGGGTTGTAATGAATCATTTCAAAGTAAGATCTACACCAGTTGTTTGACAAATACAATTTGATTTGATTTGCAGTTATTGCACTTTGTCTTTGTAGGACTGGTCCGGGTACAACACAACCTTCTGGCCTGGTCCGGGTACAACACAACCTTCTGGCCTGGTCCGAGTACAACACAACCTTCTGGCCTGGTCCGGGTACAACAACCTTCTGGCCTGGTCCGGGTACAACACAACCTTCTGGCCTGGTCCGGGTACAACACAACCTTCTGGCCTGGCCTTGTGCAACACAACCTTCTGGCCTGGCCTTGTGCAACACAACCTTCTGGCCTGGCCTTGTGCAACACAACCTTCTGGCCTGGCCTTGTGCAACACAACCTTCTGGCCTGATCTGTGTACAACACAACCTTCTGGCCTGATCCGTGTACAGTTAAACCTTCTGGACAGAGCCGGATACAGCGCAATCTTCTGGCCTGGTGTGTTACAAAACAACCTTCTGGTCTGGTACAGCAAAACCTTCTGTCCTGGTCCGGGATTCAAGTGGTTTAAAGAAAATGCCCTCTTGTCTCTTTCTCTTAATGAGTTACTTTTTGTTCCCTACAGTAGTTAGAGGATGTTGGTAACCGAGTAGCATATACAGAGGAAATGAGAAACCAGATTAAAGTTTCCTGTAGAGGAAAAGTGTAATTCAGTTACAACTCAGTTTTACAGAGAGACAAATGTTATACCGTTATACACCCCAGGGAGGTTGAGGTAGGGAGAGAGAGCCTTAACACTCAGGCTGACTGGCACCCAGGACCAACAGCAACATTACAGTAATGAGAATTATTATACTAACATCATTAGTGTATAAATGGTTTACTCCATCGGAAGACAGTGTGTAGTTATAGGTCTCTGTGGATCTCTAGCGGGAGCTATGGGAGATTCAAAATACAAAAGTCTGTCCTCTTCAACTCCTCCATCCCCTCTCCTCCCTTAACTGGAAACGTGGGCAAGTGGTCGAGGAGAGTTTCATTTAGTTAGTAGGGGAACGGAGGAGTGTTCTTGCCGCCTCCTTGCCAGGAAGCACAAGAATATGAGTCCTTTGCCGTGGAGTTTTTGAAAACCCATTTTGATTCAGCTGTTGTTTACTCGGAAGAGAAAAGCAGGTACCTACTAAAACCATCCACTACTTATACTTTATCTGAACATATTAAACCATCCACTACTTTTCCTTTATCTGAACATATTAAACCATCCACTACTTATCCTTTATCTGAACATATTAAACTAGTTACATTTATTTTGACTACTTTGCACATTTATTTTGGGATTCCATCCTTGTAAATTTAATTTACATGATGATGAGCGAGTAAGGAAGGAAAGTCTAATTACACACCATCCCTGAATATGACCTCTCCTAGGAAGGATTCAGTATCGTCATTTATTTACCATCCCTGAATATGACCTCTCCTAGGCTGGGATTCAGTATCGTCATTTATTTACCATCCCTGAATATGACCTCTCCTAGGCTGGGATTCAGTACCGTCATTTATTTACCATCCCTGAATATGACCTCTCCTAGGCTGGGATTCAGTATCGTCATTTATTTACCATCCCTGAATATGACCTCTCCTAGGCTGGGATTCAGTATCGTCATTTATTTACCATCCCTGAATATGACCTCTCCTAGGCTGGGATTCAGTATCGTCATTTATTTACCATCCCTGAATATGACCTCTCCTAGGCTAGGCTGGAATATGACCTTCAGTATCGTCATTTATTTACCATCCCTGAATATGACCTCTCCTAGGCTGGGATTCAGTATCGTCATTTATTTACCATCCCTGAATATGACCTCTCCTAGGCTGGGATTCAGTATCGTCATTTATTTACCATCCCTGAATATGACCTCTCCTAGGCTGGGATTCAGTATCGTCATTTATTTACCATCCCTGAATATGACCTCTCCTAGGCTGGGATTCAGTATCGTCATTTATTTACCATCCCCTGAATATGACCTCTCCTAGGCTGGGATTCAGTATCGTCATTTATTTACCATCCCTGAATATGACCTCTCCTAGGCTGGGATTCAGTATCGTCATTTATTTACCATCCCTGAATATGACCTCTCCTAGGCTGGGATTCAGTATCGTCATTTATTTACCATCCCTGAATATGACCTCTCCTAGGCTGGGATTCAGTATCGTCATTTATTTACCATCCCTGAATATGACCTCTCCTAGGCTGGGATTCAGTATCATTTATTTACCATCCCTGAATATGACCTCTCCTAGGCTGGGATTCAGTATCGTCATTTATTTACCATCCCTGAATATGACCTCTCCTAGGCTGGGATTCAGTATCGTCATTTATTTACCATCCCTGAATATGACCTCTCCTAGGCTGGGATTCAGTATCGTCATTTATTTACCATCCCTGAATATGACCTCTCCTAGGCTGGGATTCAGTATCGTCATTTATTTACCATCCCTGAATATGACCTCTCCTAGGCTGGGATTCAGTATCGTCATTTATTTACCATCCCTGAATATGACCTCTCCTAGGCTGGGATTCAGTATCGTCATTTATTTACCATCCCTGAATATGACCTCTCCTAGGCTGGGATTCAGTATCGTCATTTATTTACCATCCCTGAATATGACCTCTCCTAGGCTGGGATTCAGTATCGTCATTTATTTACCATCCCTGAATATGACCTCTCCTAGGCTGGGATTCAGTATCGTCATTTATTTACCATCCCTGAATATGACCTCTCCTAGGCTGGGATTCAGTATCGTCATTTATTTACCATCCCTGAATATGACCTCTCCTAGGCTGGGATTCAGTATCGTCATTTATTTACCATCCCTGAATATGACCTCTCCTAGGCTGGGATTCAGTATCGTCATTTATTTACCATCCCTGAATATGACCTCTCCTAGGCTGGGATTCAGTATCGCTCATTTATTTACCATCCCTGAATATGACCTCTCCTAGGCTGGGATTCAGTATCGTCATTTATTTACCATCCCTGAATATGACCTCTCCTAGGCTGGGATTCAGTATCGTCATTTATTTACCATCCCTGAATATGACCTCTCCTAGGCTGGGATTCAGTATCGTCATTTATTTACCATCCCTGAATATGACCTCTCCTAGGCTGGGATTCAGTATCGTCATTTATTTACCATCCCTGAATATGACCTCTCCTAGGCTGGGATTCAGTATCGTCATTTATTTACCATCCCTGAATATGACCTCTCCTAGGCTGGGATTCAGTATCGTCATTTATTTACCATCCCTGAATATGACCTCTCCTAGGCTGGGATTCAGTATCGTCATTTATTTACCATCCCTGAATATGACCTCTCCTAGGCTGGGATTCAGTATCGTCATTTATTTACCATCCCTGAATATGACCTCTCCTAGGCTGGGATTCAGTATCGTCATTTATTTACCATCCCTGAATATGACCTCTCCTAGGCTGGGATTCAGTATCGTCATTTATTTACCATCCCTGAATATGACCTCTCCTAGGCTGGGATTCAGTATCGTCATTTATTTACCATCCCTGAATATGACCTCTCCTAGGCTGGGATTCAGTATCGTCATTTATTTACCATCCCTGAATATGACCTCTCTAGGCTAGGCTAGGCTGGGATTCAGTATCGTCATTTATTTACCATCCCTGAATATGACCTCTCCTAGGCTGGGATTCAGTATCGTCATTTATTTACCATCCCTGAATATGACCTCTCCTAGGCTGGGATTCAGTATCGTCATTTATTTACCATCCCTGAATATGACCTCTCCTAGGCTGGGATTCAGTATCGTCATTTATTTACCATCCCTGAATATGACCTCTCCTAGGCTGGGATTCAGTATCGTCATTTATTTACCATCCCTGAATATGACCTCTCCTAGGCTGGGATTCAGTATCGTCATTTATTTACCATCCCTGAATATGAATATGACCTCTCCTAGGCTGGGATTCAGTATCGTCATTTATTTACCATCCCTGAATATGACCTCTCCTAGGCTGGGATTCAGTATCGTCATTTATTTACCATCCCTGAATATGACCTCTCCTAGGCTGGGATTCAGTATCTGGGATTCATTTATTTACCATCCCTGAATATGACCTCTCCTAGGCTGGGATTCAGTATCGTCATTTATTTACCATCCCTGAATATGACCTCTCCTAGGCTGGGATTCAGTATCGTCATTTATTTACCATCCCTGAATATGACCTCTCCTAGGCTGGGATTCAGTATCGTCATTTATTTACCATCCCTGAATATGACCTCTCCTAGGCTGGGATTCAGTATCGTCATTTATTTACCATCCCTGAATATGACCTCTCCCTAGGCTGGGATTCAGTATCGTCATTTATTTACCATCCCTGAATATGACCTCTCCTAGGCTGGGATTCAGTATCGTCATTTATTTACCATCCCTGAATATGACCTCTCCTAGGCTGGGATTCAGTATCGTCATTTATTTACCATCCCTGAATATGACCTCTCCTAGGCTGGGATTCAGTATCGTCATTTATTTACCATCCCTGAATATGACCTCTCCTAGGCTGGGATTCAGTATCGTCATTTATTTACCATCCCTGAATATGACCTCTCCTAGGCTGGGATTCAGTATCGTCATTTATTTACCATCCCTGAATATGACCTCTCCTAGGCTGGGATTCAGTATCGTCATTTATTTACCATCCCTGAATATGACCTCTCCTAGGCTGGGATTCAGTATCGTCATTTATTTACCATCCCTGAATATCCTAGGCTGGGATTCATATGTCATTTATTTACCATCCCTGAATATGACCTCTCCTAGGCTGGGATTCAGTATCGTCATTTATTTACCATCCCTGAATATGACCTCTCCTAGGCTGGGATTCAGTATCGTCATTTATTTACCATCCCTGAATATGACCTCTCCTAGGCTGGGATTCAGCTATTCAGTCATTTATTTACCATCCCTGAATATGACCTCTCCTAGGCTGGGATTCAGTATCGTCATTTATTTACCATCCCTGAATATGACCTCTCCTAGGCTGGGATTCAGTATCGTCATTTATTTACCATCCCTGAATATGACCTCTCCTAGGCTGGGATTCAGTATCGTCATTTATTTACCTGAATATGATCCTAGGCTGGGATTCAGTATCGTCATTTATTTACCATCCCTGAATATGACCTCTCCTAGGCTGGGATTCAGTATCGTCATTTATTTACCATCCCTGAATATGACCTCTCCTAGGCTGGGATTCAGTATCGTCATTTATTTACCATCCCTGAATATGACCTCTCCTAGGCTGGGATTCAGTATCGTCATTTATTTACCATCCCTGAATATGACCTCTCCTAGGCTGGGATTCAGTATCGTCATTTATTTACCATCCCTGAATATGACCTCTCCTAGGCTGGGATTCAGTATCGTCATTTATTTACCATCCCTGAATATGACTAGGCTCTCCATTTATTTAGGCTGGGATTCAGTATCGTCATTTATTTACCATCCCTGAATATGACCTCTCCTAGGCTGGGATTCAGTATCGTCATTTATTTACCATCCCTGAATATGACCTCTCCTAGGCTGGGATTCAGTATCGTCATTTATTTACCACCATCCCTGAATATGATCCCTCTCCTAGGCTGGGATTCAGTATCGTCATTTATTTACCATCCCTGAATATGACCTCTCCTAGGCTGGGATTCAGTATCGTCATTTATTTACCATCCCTGAATATGACCTCTCCTAGGCTGGGATTCAGTATCGTCATTTATTTACCATCCCTGAATATGACTCTCTCCTAGGCTGGGATTCAGTATCGTCATTTATTTACCATCCCTGAATATGACCTCTCCTAGGCTGGGATTCAGTACCGTCATTTATTTACCATCCCTGAATATGACCTCTCCTAGGCTGGGATTCAGTATCGTCATTTATTTACCATCCCTGAATATGACCTCTCCTAGGCTGGGATTCAGTATCGTCATTTAAAATCAAATCAAATAAAATTTTATTCGTCACATACACATGGTTAGCAGATGTTAATGCGAGTGTAGCGAAATGCTTGTGCTTCTAGTTCCGACAATGCAGTAATAACCAACAAGTAATCTAACTAACAA
Organism: Oncorhynchus tshawytscha; assembly: GCF_018296145.1. Classification (NCBI taxonomy): domain Eukaryota; kingdom Metazoa; phylum Chordata; class Actinopteri; order Salmoniformes; family Salmonidae; genus Oncorhynchus; species Oncorhynchus tshawytscha. The sequence goes on along the minus strand of NC_056436.1, from coordinate 90,997,028 downwards.
TTCCAAAACTACTGTCTTATACACAGTGTAAGGGGATAAAGAATATGTAAATAAGGATATATGAATGAGTGATGGTACAGAGCAGCATAGGCAAGATACAGTAGATGGTATCGAGTACAGTATATACATATGAGATGAGTATGTAAACAAAGTGGCATAGTTAAAGTGGCTAGTGATACATGTATTACATAAGGATGCAGTCGATGATATAGAGTACAGTATATACGTATGCATATGAGATGAATAATGTAGGGTATGTAAACATTATATAAGGTAGCATTGTTTAAAGTGGCTAGTGATATATTTACATTTTCCCATCAATTCCCATTATTAAAGTGGCTGGAGTTGAGTCAGTGTCAGTGTCAGTGTGTTGGCAGCAGCCACTCAATGTTAGTGGTGGCTGTTTAACAGTCTGATGGCCTTGAGATAGAAGCTGTTTTTCAGTCTCTCGGTCCCAGCTTTGATGCACCTGTACTGACCTCGCCTTCTGGATGATAGCGGGGTGAACAGGCAGTGGCTCGGGTGGTTGATGTCCTTGATGATCTTTATGGCCTTCCTGTAACATCGGGTGGTGTAGGTGTCCTGGAGGGCAGGTAGTTTGCCCCCGGTGATGCGTTGTGCAGACCTCACTACCCTCTGGAGAGCCTTACGGGTTGAGGGCGGAGCAGTTGCCGTACCAGGCGGTGATACAGCCCGCCAGGATGCTCTCGATTGTGCATCTGTAGAAGTTTGTGAGTGCTTTTGGTGACAAGCCGAATTTCTTCAGCCTCCTGAGGTTGAAGAGGCGCTGCTGCGCCTTCTTCACGATGCTGTCTGTGTGAGTGGACCAATTCAGTTTGTCTGTGATGTGTATGCCGAGGAACTTAAAACTTGCTACCCTCTCCACTACTGTTCCATCGATGTGGATAGGGGGGTGTTCCCTCTGCTGTTTCCTGAAGTCCACAATCCTCTCCTTAGTTTTGTTGACGTTGAGTGTGAGGTTATTTTCCTGACACCACACTCCGAGGGCCCTCACCTCCTCCCTGTAGGCCGTCTCATCGTTGTTAGTAATCAAGCCTACCACTGTTGTGTCGTCCGCAAACTTGATGATTGAGTTGGAGGCGTGCGTGGCCACGCAGTCGTGGGTGAACAGGGAGTACAGGAGAGGGCTCAGAACGCACCCTTGTGGGGCCCCAGTGTTGAGGATCAGCGGGGAGGAGATGTTGTTGCCTACCCTCACCACCTGGGGGCGGCCCGTCAGGAAGTCCAGTACCCAGTTGCACAGGGCGGGGTCGAGACCCAGGGTCTCGAGCTTGATGACGAGCTTGGAGGGTACTATGGTGTTGAATGCCGAGCTGTAGTCGATGAACAGCATTCTCACATAGGTATTCCTCTTGTCCAGATGGGTTAGGGCAGTGTGCAGTGTGGTTGAGATTGCATCGTCTGTGGACCTATTTGGGCGGTAAGCAAATTGGAGTGGGTCTAGGGTGTCAGGTAGGGTGGAGGTGATATGGTCCTTGACTAGTCTCTCAAAGCACTTCATGATGACGGATGTGAGTGCTACGGGGCGATAGTAGTTTAGCTCAGTTACATTAGCTTTCTTGGGAACAGGAACAATGGTGGCCCTCTTGAAGCATGTGGGAACAGCAGACTGGTATAGGGATTGATTGAATATGTCCGTACCGGCCAGCTGGTCTGCGCATGCTCTGAGGGCGCGGCTGAGGATGCCGTCTGGGCCTGCAGCCTTGCGAGGGTTAACACGTTTAAATGTCTTACTCACCTCGGCTGCAGTGAAGGAGAGACCGCATGTTTTCATTGCAGGCCGTGTCAGTGGCACTGTATTGTCCTCAAAGCGGGCAAAAAAGTTATTTAGTCTGCCTGGGAGCAAGACATCCTGGTCCGTGACTGGGCTGAATTTCTTCCTGTTGTCCGTGATTGACTGTAGACCCTGCCACATGCCTCTTGTGTCTGAGCCGTTGAATTGAGATTCTACTTTGTCTCTGTACTGACGCTTAGCTTGTTTAATAGCCTTGCGGAGGGAATAGCTGCACTGTTTGTATTCAGTCATGTCACCAGACACCTTGCCCTGATTAAAAGCAGTGGTTCGCGCTTTCAGTTTCACACGAATGCTGCCATCAATCCACGGTTTCTGGTTAGGGAATGTTTTAATCGTTGCTATGGGAACAACATCTCAACGCACGTTCTAATGAACTCGCACACCGAATCAGCGTATTCGTCAATGTTGTTGTCTGACGCAATACGAAACATCTCCCAGTCCACGTGATGGAAGCAGTCTTGGAGTGTGGAGTCAGCTTGGTCGGACCAAAACATATTCTTGGGTACTCTTGTTGGTTAGTTCGCTGATCTTATATTCAGTAGTTCTTCTCGACTGTATGTAATGAAACCTAAGATGACCTGGGGTACTAATGTAAGAAATAACACGTAAAAAAAACAAAAAACTGCATAGTTTCCTAGGAACGCGAAGCGAGGCGGCCATATCTGTCGGCGCCGGAAGTTATGCTTATTTACCACCTCTGAATATGACCTCTTCTAGGCTGGGATTCAGTACCATTTGCATTAGCTAAATTTGTTACAGCGTGCTTGACATTAAAAGGCTATTTCGATTTGAGCCGACATCCACAATGTTTATCGTGAAAGCAGTCTCCATGAAAGTCAGGGAAAATGCCTTTAAAATGCATTTTGTCATTGTCCAGTGCACCGTGCTATGAATTGAATCCCAGCCCAGCCTATCCATGTTCAGACTTGCTGGTCACTACAGAGCGTTGTTTACTGGAAGTCATCATGACTCTCCTGAAAATCTTTGTTGTCATTCCTGTAGCTCTCTGGTCTACCCATCTCCCTGTAAGTGTATATGATGTGACTATGTGTCTTGTATTAACTTGATTCATAGAGATGTATATTGTAATCTCAATACACTCCATCATACGCTCCCTCCAACATTGTATGAAAGTGCACTTATTCAGCTTTCTTGCTTGTAAATACCCTTTGCTATTGTGATGTTTTTTCATATTTGATTTTGTCTAAGTATTGTGATTGCTGGAAAATGGATTTCCACATTGAGGACATGAATCTGAATCAAGTTAATACAAGACACATAGTTACATCATATACACTTTTAAGCACAACATCTTTGTTCTGTTGCACTCAAATTCAGGAAGTCTAAAGAGAGATGACCTGCAGGGGAGAAACTCAAACTAAATGAAACACTAATTCATAAACTAAACACCATCAGAGGTACTGTACACAGTAGAGTGAACCAACAGGACTGACCGGTATCATCTTCATTACATAGAGTAACAAAACAAGTTTCATGTTTAAACAGTGGAATGAAAGGAGTTCCATGGTATTGACTGAGGAGCTATCTGTCCATAAAGGAAGTAACAGCCTAGGGCAGGATTCATGTTATATTGAGAAACAGACAGACATACATGCAGATGAACAGAAATGCAGAACGAGCCACAAACAGCAGAACTATATAAACATCAAAGATGGCTGTTAAGATAAGAGATATGTGATCTGGTCTGAATGTCTGTCTGCTAACTAACTTCCTGTGGCTGGAGACACAAACCAACAGCACTTTCTCAGACAGATGCGACAGACGGAAAGACAGTGTGTTGTGTTAGAGGCAGAGGAGTGTCAGACTCTAAAGACAACAGCAGAATATTGCTGGAATTTACAGACAACAGCAGAATATTACTGTCTAAAGACAACAGCAGAATATTACTGTCTAGACAACAGCAGAATATTACTGTCTAAAGACAAAAGCAGAATATTACTGTCTAAAGACCACAGCAGAATATTACTGTCTAAAGACCACAGCAGAATATTACTGTCTAAAGACCACAGCAGAATAGTACTGTCTAAAGACCACAGCAGAATATTACTGTCTAAAGACCACAGCAGAATATTACTGTCTAAAGACCACAGCAGAATATTACTGTCTAAAGACAACAGCAGAATATTACTGTCTAAAGACAACAGCAGAATATTACTGTCTAGACAACAGCAGAATATTACTGTCTAGACAACAGCAGAATATTACTGTCTAAAGACCACAGCAGAATATTACTGTCTAAAGACCACAGCAGAATATTACTGTCTAAAGACAACAGCAGAATATTACTGTCTAAAGACAACAGCAGAATATTACTGTCTAAAGACAACAGCAGAATATTACTGTCTAAAGACAACAGCAGAATATTACTGTCTAAAGACAACAGCAGAATATTACTGTCTAAAGACAACAGCACAATATTACTGTCTAAAGACAACAGCAGAATATTACTGTCTAAAGACAACAGCAAAATATTACTGTCTAAAGACAACAGCAAAATATTACTGTCTACAGACAACAGCAAATATTACTGTCTAAAGACAACAGCAGAATATTACTGTCTAGACAACAGCAGAATATTACTGTCTAAAGACAACAGCAGAATATTACTGTCTAAAGACAACAGCAGAATATTACTGTCTAGACAACAGCAGAATATTACTGTCTAAAGACAACAGCAGAATATTACTGTCTAGACAACAGCAGAATATTACTGTCTAGACAACAGCAGAATATTACTGTCTAGACAACAGCAGAATATTACTGTCTAGACAACAGCAGAATATTACTGTCTAAAGACTACAGCAAAATATTAATGTGTAAAGACAACAGCAGAATATTAATGTCTAAAGACAACAGCAAAATATTAATGTCTAGACAACAGCAGAATATTACTGTCTAGACAACAGCAGAATATTAATGTCTAGACAACAGCAAAATATTACTGTCTAGACAACAGCAGAATATTACTGTCTAAAGACAACAGCAAAATATTAATGTGTCTCAGCCTCCAGTATTTATGCTGCAGTAGTTTATGTGTCGGGGGGCTGGGGTCAGTTTGTTATATCTGGAGTACTTCTGCTGTCCTATTCGGTGTCCTGTGTGAATCTAAGTGTGCGTTCTCTAATTCTCAACAGCTCTTTCTTTCTCTCTCGGAGGACCTGAGATAGGACCATGCCCCAGACTACCAGACATGATGACTCCTTGCTGTCCCCAGTCCACCTGGCCATGCTGCTGTTCCAGACAACAGCAGAATAGGACCATGCCCCAGGACTACCTGACATGATGACTCCTTGCTGTCCCCAGACCACCTGGCCATATTGCTGCTCAGTTTCAACTTCCACCTGACTGTGCTGCTGCTCCAGTTTCAACTGTTCTGCATTATTATTATTCGACCATGCTGGTCATTTATGAACATTTGAACATCTTGGCCATGTTCTGTTATAATCTCCAGACACAGCCAGAAGAGGACTGGCCAGACAAGCCTGGTTCCTCTCAGGTTTCTTCCTAGGTTAAAGACTTTCAGCAGTTTTTATTACGTGCTTCTACACAACAGCTGTTTGGGGTTTTAGGCTGGGTTTCTGTACAGCACTTTGAGATATCAGCTGATGTACGAAGGGCTATATAAATACATTTGATTTGATTTTGATTTGATTTGAATGTGTAAAGACAACAGCAGAATATTACTGTCTAGACAACAGCAGAATATTACTGTCTAAAGACAACAGCAGAATATTACTGTCTAAAGACAACAGCAGAATATTACTGTCTAAAGACAACAGCAGAATATTACTGTCTAAAGACAACAGCAGAATATTACTGTCTAAAGACAACAGCAGAATATTACTGTCTAAAGACAACAGCACAATATTACTGTCTAAAGACAACAGCAGAATAATACTGTCTAAAGACAACAGCAGAATATTACTGTCTAAAGACAACAGCAAAATATTACTGTGTAAAGACAACAGCAGAATATTATTGTCTAAAGACAACAGCAGAATATTACTGTCTAAAGACAACAGCAGAATATTGTCTAAAGACAACAGCAGAATATTACTGTCTAAAGACAACAGCAAAATATTACTGTCTAAAGACAACAGCAGAATATTACTGTCTAAAGACAACAGCAGAATATTACTGTCTAAAGACAGCAGCAAAATATTAATGTGTAAAGACAACAGCAGAATATTACTGTCTAAAGACAACAGCAAAATATTACTGTCTAGACAACAGCAGAATATTACTGTCTAAAGACAAAAGCAGAATATTACTGTCTAGACAACAGCAGAATATTACTGTCTAGACAAAGGTAGAATATTACTGTCTAAAGACAACAGCAGAATATTACTGTCTAGACAACAGCAGAATATTACTGTCTAGACAACAGCAGAATATTACTGTCTAAAGACCACAGCAGAATATTACTGTCTAGACAACAGCAGAATATTACTGTCTAAAGACAAAAGCAGAATATTACTGTCTAGACAACAGCAGAATATTACTGTCTAGACAACAGCAGAATATTACTGTCTAGACAACAGCAGAATATTACTGTCTAGACAACAGCAGAATATTACTGTCTAAAGACAACAGCAGAATATTACTGTCTAAAGACAACAGCAAAATATTACTGTCTAAAGACAACAGCAGAATATTACTGTCTAGACAACAGCAGAATATTACTGTCTAGACAACAGCAGAATATTACTGTCTAGACAACAGCAGAATATTACTGTCTAGACAACAGCAGAATATTACTGTCTAGACAACAGCAGAATATTACTGTCTAGACAACAGCAGAATATTACTGTCTAGACAACAGCAGAATATTACTGTCTAGACAACAGCAGAATATTACTGTCTAAAGACAACAGCAGAATATTAATGTCTAAAGACAACAGCAAAATATTAATGTGTAAAGACAACAGCAGAATATTAATGTCTAAAGACAACAGCAGAATATTACTGTCTAAAGACAACAGCAAAATATTACTGTCTAAAGACAACAGCAGAATATTACTGTCTAAAGACAACAGCAAAATATTAATGTGTAAAGACAACAGTAGAATATTACTGTCTAGACAACAGCAGAATATTACTGTCTAAAGACAACAGCAAAATATTAATGTGTAAAGACAACAGCAGAATATTACTGTCTAGACAACAGCAGAATATTACTGTCTAGACAACAGCAGAATATTAATGTCTAGACAACAGCAGAATATTAATGTCTAGACAACAGCAGAATATTAATGTCTAGACAACAGCAGAATATTACTGTCTAAAGACAACAGCAGAATATTACTGTCTAAAGACAACAGCAGAATATTACTGTCTAAAGACAACAGCAAAATATTAATGTGTAAAGACAACAGCAGAATATTACTGTCCAGACAACAGCAAAATATTACTGTCTAAAGACAACAGCAGAATATTATTGTCTAGACAACAGCAGAATATTACTGTCTAAAGACAACAGCAGAATATTAATGTCTAAAGACAACAGCAGAATATTACTGTCTAGACAACAGCAGAATATTACTGTCTAAAGACAACAGCAGAATATTACTGTCTAAAGACAACAGCAAAATATTAATGTGTAAAGACAACAGCAGAATATTACTGTCTAAAGACAACAGCAGAATATTACTGTCTAGACAACAGCAGAATATTACTGTCTAGACAACAGCAGAATATTACTGTCTAGACAACAGCAGAATATTACTGTCTAGACAACAGCAGAATATTACTGTCTAGACAACAGCAGAATATTACTGTCTAGACAACAGCAGAATATTACTGTCTAAAGACAACAGCAAAATATTAATGTGTAAAGACAACAGCAGAATATTACTGTCTAGACAACAGCAGAATATTACTGTCTAGACAACAGCAGATTATTACTGTCTAGACAACAGCAGAATATTAATGTGTAAAGACAACAGCAGAATATTAATGTGTAAAGACAACAGCAGAATATTACTGTCTAGACAACAGCAGAATAATTAATGTGTAAAGACAACAGCAGAATATTACTGTCTAAAGACAACAGCAGAATATTAATGTGTAAAGACAACAGCAGAATATTACTGTCTAAAGACAACAGCAGAATATTAATGTGTAAAGACAACAGCAGAATATTACTGTCTAAAGACAACAGCAGAATATTAATGTCTAAAGACAACAGCAAAATATTACTGTCTAAAGACAACAGCAGAATATTACTGTCTAAAGACAACAGCAAAATATTAATGTGTAAAGACAACAGCAGAATATTACTGTCTAAAGACAACAGCAAAATATTACTGTCTAAAGACAACAGCAAAATATTACTGTCTAAAGACAACAGCAAAATATTAATGTGTAAAGACAACAGCAGAATATTACTGTCTAGACAACAGCAGAATATTACTGTCTAAAGACAACAGCAGAATATTACTGTCTAAAGACAACAGCAAAATATTAATGTGTAAAGACAACAGCAGAATATTACTGTCTAAAGACAACAGCAAAATATTACTGTCTAAAGACAACAGCAAAATATTACTGTCTAGACAACAGCAGAATATTACTGTCTAGACAACAGCAGAATATTACTGTCTAAAGACAACAGCAGAATATTACTGTCTAAAGACAACAGCAGAATATTACTGTCTAGACAACAGCAGAATATTACTGTCTAAAGACAACAGCAGAATATTAATGTCTAAAGACAACAGCAGAATATTAATGTCTAAAGACAACAGCAGAATATTAATGTGTAAAGACAACAGCAGAATATTGTCTAAAGACAACAGCAGAATATTACTGTCTAAAGACAACAGCAAAATATTAATGTGTAAAGACAACAGCAAAATATTAATGTGTAAAGACAACAGTAGAATATTACTGTCTAGACAACAGCAGAATATTACTGTCTAGACAACAGCAGAATAATAATGTGTAAAGACAACAGCAGAATATTATTGTCTAAAGACAACAGCAGAATATTACTGTCTAAAGACAACAGCAGAATATTGTCTAAAGACAACAGCAGAATATTACTGTCTAAAGACAACAGCAGAATATTAATGTCTAAAGACAACAGCAGAATATTACTGTCTAAAGACAACAGCAGAATATTACTGTCTAAAGACAACAGCAAAATATTAATGTGTAAAGACAACAGCAGAATATTACTGTCTAAAGACAACAGCAAAATATTACTGTCTAAAGACAACAGCAAAATATTACTGTCTAGACAACAGCAGAATATTACTGTCTAGACAACAGCAGAATATTACTGTCTAAAGACAACAGCAGAATATTACTGTCTAAAGACAACAGCAGAATATTACTGTCTAGACAACAGCAGAATATTACTGTCTAGACAACAGCAGAATATTACTGTCTAAAGACAACAGCAGAATATTAATGTCTAAAGACAACAGATCAAATCAAATTTTATTTGTCACATACACATGGTTAGCAGATGTTAATGCGAGTGTAGCGAAATGCTTGTGCTTCTAGTTCCGACAATGCAATAATAACGAACAAGTAATCTAACTAACAATTCCAAAAAACGACTGTCTTATACACAGTGAAAGGGGATAAAGAATTATGTACATAAGGATATATGAATGAGTGATGGTACAGAGCAGCATAGGCAAGATACAGTAGATGATATCGAGTACAGTATATACATAGGAGATGAGTATGTAAACCAAGTGGCATAGTTAAAGTGGCTAGTGATACATGTATTACATAAGGATGCAGTCGATGATATAGAGTACAGTATATACGTATGCATATGAGATTAATAATGTAGGGTAAGTAACATTATATAAGGTAGCATTGTTTAAAGTGGCTAGTGATATATTTACATCATTTCCCATCAATTCCCATTATTAAAGTGGCTGGAGTTGAGTCAGTGTCATTGACAGTGTGTTGGCAGCAGCCACTCAATGTTAGTGGTGGCTGTTTAACAGTATGATGGCCTTGAGATAGAAGCTGTTTTTCAGTCTCTCGGTCCCAGCTTTGATGCACCTGTACTGACCTCGCCTTCTGGATGACAGCGGGGTGAACAGGCAGTGGCTCGGGTGGTTGATGTCCTTGATGATCTTTATGGCCTTCCTGTAGCATCGGGTGGTGTAGGTGTCCTGGAGGGCAGGTAGTTTGCCCCCGGTGATGCGTTGTGCAGACCTCACTAACCTCTGGAGAGCCTTACGGTTGAGGGCGGTGCAGTTGCCATACCAGGCGGTGGTACAGCCCGCCAGGATGCTCTCGATTGTGCATCTGTAGAAGTTTGTGAGTGCTTTTGGTGACAAGCCGAATTTCTTCAGCCTCCTGAGGTTGAAGAGGCGCTGCTGCGCCTTCTTCACAATGCTGTCTGTGTGAGTGGACCAATTCAGTTTGTCTGTGATGTGTATGCCGAGGAACTTAACTTGCTACCCTCTCCACTACTGTTCCATCGATGTGGATGGGGGGGGGGGTGTTCCCTCTGCTGTTTCCTGAAGTCCACAATCATCTCCTTAGTTTTGTTGACGTTGAGTGTGAGGTTATTTTCCTGACACCACACTCCGAGGGCCCTCACCTCCTCCCTGTAGGCCGTCTCGTCGTTGTTGGTAATCAAGCCTACCACTGTTGTGTCGTCCGCAAACTTGATGATTGAGTTGGAGGCGTGCGTGGCCACGCAGTCGTGGGTGAACAGGGAGTACAGCATAATATTAATGTGTAAAGTCAACAGCAGAATATTAATATGTAAAGACAACAGCACAATATTACTGTCTAAAGACAACAGCACAATATTACTGGAATTTACAGACAACAGTAGAATATTAATGGAGTCGGAAGACAAGAGGAGACAACAGGCCCTGAGAGAGTGACACCACAACTACAGATCAACGTTAACTGCTGTAACAAAAAAACACACAGATGCAGATACTCAGTACTACAACAGACAGTATTGATACTACAATTGTTTTGAACAGAGAGAGAGACAGTCAGACAGTCAGAGAGAGAGAGAGAGAGATACAGACAGACAGTCAGTCAGAGACGGTTTGACACAATGCTGGTTGAGGACCAGCTAGAACAGTGGTTGAGACAGATCACAAGTCAGAAGGAAGTGTTGAACATAATCAAGACATGAAGGAAACTGAAACAAGGAGAGAGGAAACCAAACCAGGCCATGGGAGCCTCACAGGCAGACAAACCCTTAGAACACACAGACATATACACACAGTTATACACGTACACAGACATACACACACAAACATACACACACACACAGACATACAAACACAGACATATACACAGACATACACAAACAAACATACACACACAAACATGTACATAGAGATATATGAATGAGTGATGGTACAGAACGGCATAGGCCAGATGCAGTAGATGGTATCGAGTACAGTATACACATATGAGATGAGTAATGTAGGGTATGTAAACATTATATTAAGTGGCATTGTTTAAAGTGGCTAGTGATACATGTATTACATAAAGATGGCTAGATGCAGTAGATGGTATAGAGTACAGTATACACATATGAGATGAGTGATGTAGGGTATGTAAACATATAAAAGTGGCATTGTTTAAAGTGTCTAGTGATACATTTTTTACATCAATTTTTCCATTCTTAAAGTGGCTGGAGTTGAGTCAGTATGTTGGCAGCAGCCACTCAATGTTAGTGGTGGCTGTTTAACAGTCTGATGGCCTTGAGATAGAAGCTGTTTTTCAGTCTCGGTCAGTTGAGCCCTCGGGCTATCAACCTCGTGCAATCTTAAATCTGCACAGACACTAATAGCCTTTTACACAGTATCTGCTGTCTGTCACGTACTGTATACAAAATGATGGTGTTCCCTATTAAAACTGAGAACTGACACTATTCGTTGAGCTTTCCATACCGCCCCAACAGATCCACAGATGATGCAGTCTATTGCACTCCACACTGGTCTTTCCCACCTGGACAAAACTAACACCTATGTGAGAATGCTATTAATTTACTACAGCTCAGCTTTCAACACCATGGTGCCTACGAAGCTCATCAATAAGCTAAGGACCCTGGGACTAAACACCTCCCTCCGCAACTGGATCCTGGACTTCCTGATGGGCCGTCCCCAGGTGGTAAGGGTAGGTATCAACACATACGCCACACTGATCCTCAACACTGGAGCTCCCCAGGGGTGCGTGCTCAGTCCCCTCCTGTACTCCCTGTTCACCCACAACTGCATGGCCAGGCACGACTCCAACACCATCCTTACATTTGCCGGTGACACAACAGTGGTAGGTCTGGTCACCAACAACAATGAGACAGCCTATAGGGAGGAGGTCAGGCCGGTCAGGCCGTGTTGTGCCAGGATAACAACCTCTCTCTCAACGTGGTCAAGACAAAGGAGATGATTGTAGACCACAGGAAAAAGAGAACTTAGCACATCCCCATTCTCATCGACGGGGCTGTAGTGGAACAGGTTGAGAGCTTCAAGTTCCTTAGTGTCCACATCACCAACAAACTAACATGGTCCAAGCACACTATGGCAGTCGTGAAGAGGCACGGCAAAACCTATTTCCCCTCAGGATCCTCAAAAGGTTCTACAGCTGCACCATTTCGAGCATCCTGACTGGTTGCATCACTGCCTGGTATGGAAACTGCTTGGCCTCCGACCGCAAGGCAGTACAGAGGGTAGTGTGAACGGCCCAGTACATCACTGGGGCCAAGCTTCATGCCATCCAGGACCTCAATACCAGGTTGTGTCAGAGGAAGGCCCTAAAAATTGTCAAAGACTCCAGCCACCCAAGTCATAGACTGTTCTCTCTGCTAACGCACAGCAAGCGGTACCGGAGTCTAGGTCCAAGAGGCTTCTAAGCAGCTTCTAGCCCGAAGCCACAAGACCCCAGAACATCTAGTCAAATGGCTACCCAAACTATTTGCATTGCTCCCCCCTCTTCACACCAATGCCACACCACTGCCATTCTTTGTTGTCATTAACTCTAATTAACTTTAATTAACTCTACCTACATGTACATACTACCTCAACTAACCGGTGCTCCCACACATGGACTTGGCACCCCCCTCTATATATTGTTATTTTTTTTACTGCTTCTCTTTAATTACTTGTTACCTTTCTCTTATTCTTATCCGTATTTTTTTAAACTGCACTGTTGGTTAGGGGCTCGTAAGTAAGCATTTCACTGTTGTATTTGGCGGATGTGTGAAGATGGCGTAGGAGTGAAGACCTGTTTTTGTTCGTCCACTTGTGTACTTTTGTATTTTTTGTATATATTTCAATTTTATTTTCAATCTCTTTTCGATTTTTAATTAGATTATACCTTCCGGTAACCTGCCTCACCCAATGTGATACGGAATCGCTATTATTTTTAATTTTAGAACACATTCAAGCACCACCAGAAGCTAGCAAGCTAATTAGCTAGAAGTTATTTAGTCATTGTTAGCCACTGCTAGTGGCTTTTACCTTCTGCACAGATACCAGCCCTGTTTTTAGCCTGGATAATACTCGCCAGTCTACCAGTATCGGACTGTCTCTCCACAACAACGCCGGATTCCTGCCGTAATCCCTGGACCACTACTTCTGATCTTCACAGCTAACTTTCACTCACTGTGGCACCCAGTACCGAAGTTATCCCTGAGGCCCACCTCCCGGGCCTACTCAGCTGTTCACCCGAACCCCACTCATACACGGCTAGAGCCCAATACTCCACCGGATCCTTGCTGTAAACTCTGGACCCTGGCACCGGATCACCGCTGCTACCGATTGGCTATAGTGGCTAATGCCACTGCCATGAAGCTAGCACCAGTTAGCCGTGAGCCAGGCGCATCTCCCGGCTAGCAAACTAAATTCTACAATACCTCTTTCGCCATCTGGCTTGGATTCTCTGTCAACACGGTGCCCCGCCGCACCACCACAACTGGTCTGCCGACGAATACTCCATCCGCTGTGCCTTCAACCGGCCTCCGTCGGAGCAGATGCTCCTACTAGCCCCTTGCTACTAACTTTAAACGCCGTGTCGGTAGCGTAGAGGCGGCTTCCCTGTTCCATCTACTGCTGCCTGGACACTATGATCACTTGGCTACATAGCTGATGCCTGCTGGACTGTCCATTAATCACGGTACTCCATTCTGTTTATTTATTTTTTATCTGTCGGCCCCAGCTGCACTCAGGCTCTGTGTGTAGTTAATCTGACCCTCTCTGCCTAGTCATTGCCATTTTACATGCTGTTGTTGTATTAGCTGATTTGCTGTTGTTGTCTCACCGGTTGTCTTAGCTAGCTCTCCCAATCAACACATGCGATTACTTTATGCCTCGCTGTATGTCTCTCTCAAATGTCAATATGCCTTGTATACTGTTGTTCAGGTTAGTTATCATTGTTTTAGTTTACAATGGAGCCCCTAGTTCCACTCTTCATACCTCTGATACCTCCTTTGTCCCACCTCCCACACATGCGGTGACCTCACCCATTTCAACCAGCATGTCCAGAGATACAACCTCTTATCATCACCCAGTGCCTGGGCTTACCTCCGCTGTACCCGCACCCCACCATACCCCTGTCTGCGCATTATGCCCTGAATATATTTTACCATGCCCAGAAATCTGCTGCTTTTATTCTTTGTCCCCAATGCTCTAGGTGACCAGTTTTGATAGCCTTTAGCTGCACCCTCATCCTACTCCTTCTCTGTTCCGCGGGTGATGTGGAGGTAAATGTCCCCAGGCACCCTCATTTGTTGACTTCTGTGATCGAAAAAGCCTTCATGGGTTTCAGGTTTCATGCATGTCAACATCAGAAGCCTCCTCCCTAAGTTTGTTTTACTCACTGCTTTAGCACACTCTGCCAACCCTGATGTCCTTGCCGTGTCTGATTCCTGGCTTAGGAAGGCCAACCAAAATTCTGAGATTTCCATACCCAACTATAACATTTTCCATCAAGATAGAACTGCCAAAGGGGGAGGAGTTGCAGTCTACTGCAGAGATAGCCTGCAAAGTAATGTCATACTTTCCAGGTCCATACCCAAACAGTTCAAACTTCTAATTTTAAAAATGAATCTCTCCAGAAATAAGTCTCTCACTGTTGCCGCCTGCTACCGACCCCCCTCAGCTCCCAGCTGTGCCCTGGACACCATCTGTGAATTGATCGCCCCCCATCTAGCTTCAGAGTTTGTTCTGTTAGGTAACCTAAACTAGGGATATACTTAATAACACCCCGGCAGATCTACAATCTAAGGTAGATGCCCTCAATCTCACACAAATCATCAAGGAACCCACCAGGTACAACTCTAAATCTGTAATCAAGGGCACCCTCATAGACATTATCATGACCAACTGGCCCTCCAAATACACTTCCGCTGTCTTCAATCAGGATCTCAGCGATCACTGCCTCATTGCCTGTGTCCGCTACAGGTCCACGGTCAAATGACCACCCCTCATCACTGTCAAACGCTCCCTAAAACACTTCTGCGAGCAGGCCTTTCTAATCGACCTGGCCCAGGTATCCTGGAAGGATATTGACATCAACCCGTCAGTTGAGGATGCCTCACCATCTTAGATAAGCATGCTCCGTTCAAAAAATGCAGAACTAAGAACAGATATAGCCCTTGGTTCACTCCAGACCTGACTGCCCTCGACCAGCACAAAAACATCCTGTGGTGGACTGCAATAGCATCTAATAGTCCCCGCAATATGCAACTGTTCAGGGAAGTCAGGAACCAATACACGCAGTCAGTCAGGAAAGCAAAGGCCAGCTTTTTTAAGCAGAAATTTGCATCCTTTAGCTCTAACTCCAAAAAGTTCTGGGACACTGTAAAGTCCATGGAGAATAAGAACACCACCTCCCAGCTGCCCACTGCACTGAGGCTAGGTAACACGGTCACCACCGATAACTCCATGATAATCGAAATCTTCAACAAGCATTTCTCAACGGCTGGCCATGCCTTCCTCCAACCTCGGCCAACAGCTCGGCCAATAGCAGATGTTCTGAAAGAGCTGCAAAACCTGGACCCATACAAATCAGCTGGGCTTGACAATTTGGACCCTCTATTTCTGAAACTATCCGCTGCCATTGTCACAACCCCTATTACCAGCCTGTTCAACCTCTCTTTCGTATCATCTGAGATCCCCAAGGATTGGAAAGCTGCCGCGGTCATCCCCTCTTCAAAGGGGGAGACACCCTAGACCCAAACTGTTACAGACCTATATCAAATCAAATGTATTTATATAGCCCTTCGTACATCAGCTCATATCTCAAAGTGCTGTACAGAAACCCATTCTAAAACCCCAAACAGCAAGCAATGCAGGTGTAGAAGCACAGTGGCTAGGAAAAACTCCCCAGAAAGGCCAAAACCTAGGAAAAAACCTAGAGAGGAACCAGGCTATGTGGGGTGGCCAGTCCTCTTCTGGCTGTGCTGGGTGGAGATTATAACAGAACATGGCCAAGACGTTCAAATGTTCATAAATGACCAGCATGGTCCAATAATAATAAGGCAGAACAGTTGAAACTGGAGCAGCAGCACGGCCAGGTGGACTGGGGACAGCAAGGAGTCATCATGTCAGGTAGTCCTGAGGCATGGTCCTAGGGCTCAGGTCCTCCGAGAGAGAGAAAGAGAGAATTAGAGAGAGCACACTTAAATTCACACAGGACACCGAATAGGACAGGAGAAGTACTCCAGATATAACAAACTGACCCTAGCCTCCTGACACAAACTACTGCAGCATAAATCCTGGAGGCTGAGACAGGAGGGGTCAGGAGACACTGTGGCCCCATCGGAGGACACCCCCGGACAGGGCCAAACAGGAAGGATATAACCCCACCCACTTTGCCAAAGCACAGCCCCCACACCACTAGAGGGATATCTTCAACCACCAACTTACCATCCTGAGAGATAGGTAGGTGTCACGGTCTTCCTCCTCTTCATCTGATGAGGAGGTGCGAGAAGGATCAGAGGACCAAAATGAGGCGTTGAATGTGTTCATAGTGAATATTTAATTAAAGAAAGTACTGAACACTGCATACAAAAACAACCGTGAAGCTATAAATGAGACCTGTGCTGACATAAGCAACTAACATAGACAATCACCCACAAACAAACAGTGCAACCCAGGCTACCTAAGTATGATTCTCAATCAGAGACAACTAATGACACCTGCCTCTGATTGAGAACCATACTAGGCCGAAACATACAAATCTCCAAATCATAGAAAAACAAACATAGACTGCCCACCCAACTCACGCCCTGACCATACTAAATAAATACAAAACAAAGGAAATAAAGGTCAGAACGTGACAGTAGGAGCAAACCCATGTAATGCTTTGTAGGTTAGCAGTAACACCTTGAAATTAGCCCTTGCCTTGACAGGAAGCCAGTGTAGGGAGGCTAGCACTGGAGTAATATGATCAAATCTTTTGGTTCTAGTCAGGATTCTAGCAGCCGTATTTAGCACTAACTGAAGTTTATTTAGTGCTTTATCCGGGTAGCCGGAAAGTAGAGCATTGCAGTAGTCTAACCTAGAAGTGACAAAAGCATGGATTTATTTTTCTGCATCATTTTTGGACAGAAAGTTTCTGATTTTTGCAATGTTACGTAGATGGAAAAAAGCTGTCCTTGAAATGGTCTTGATATGTTCTTCAAAAGAGAGATCAGGGTCCAGAGTAACGCCAAGGTCCTTCACAGTTTTATTTGAGACGACTGTACAACCATTAAGATTAATTGTCAGATTCAACAGAAGATCTATTTGTTTCTTGGGACCTAGAACAAGCATCTCTGTTTTGTCCGAGTTTAAAAGTAGAAAGTTTGCAGCCTTCCACTTCCTTATGTCTGAAACACATGCTTCTAGCGATGGCAATTTTGGGGCTTCACCATGTTTCATTGAAATGTACAGCTGTGTCATCCGCATATCCATATCCATCCTGCCCTGCCTATCTCAGGTCTTCGGAAGCCAAATCAACAAACAGATCACTGACCATCTCGAATCCCACCGCACCTACTCCACTGTGCAATCTGGTTTCCGAGCCGGTCACGGGTGCACCTCAGCCATGCTCAAGGTACTGTGCAGCCGTCTTCATCGACCTGGCCAAGGCATTCGACTCTGTCAATCATCATATTCTTATCGGCAGACTCAGTAGCCTCGGTTTTTCTAATGACTGCCTTGCCTGGTTCACCAACTACTTTGCAGACAGAGTTCAGTGTGTCAAATCGGAGGGCATGTTGTCCGGTCCTCTGGCAGTCTCTATGGTGGTACCACAGGGTTCAATTCTCGGGCCGACTATTTTCTCTGTATATATCAATGATGTTGCTCTTGCTGCGGGCGATTCCCTGATCCACCTCTACACGGGCGATTCCCTGATCCACCTCTACGCGGGCGATTCCCTAATCCACCTCTACGCAGACGACACCATTCTGTATACTTCTGGCCATTCCTTGGACACTGTGCTATCTAACCTCCAAATGAGCTTCAAGGCCATACAACACTCCTTCCGTGGCCTCCAACTACCTGCACCCGCACGCCCGACTAGCATCACCACCCTGGATGGTTCCGACCTAGAATATGTGGACATCTATAAGTACCTAGGTGTCTGGCTAGACTGTAAACTCTCCTTCCAGACTCATATCAAACATCTCCAATGCAAAATCAAATCTAGTCGGCTTTCTATTTCGCAACAAAGCCTCCTTCACTCACGCCGCCAAACTTACCCTAGTAAAACTGACTATCCTAACGATCCTCGACTTCGGCGATGTCATCTACAAAATAGCTTCCAATACTCTACTCAGCAAACTAGATGCAGTTTATCACAGTGCCACTAATTTTGTTGCTACCTCATCCCCATACTGTTTTTATTTATTTACTTTTCTGCTCTTTTGCACACCAGTATCTCTACTTGCACATGATCATCTGATCATTTATCACTCCAGTGTTAATCTGCTAAATTGTAATTATTCGCCTACCTCCTCATGCCTTTTGCACACAATGTATATAGACTCTTTTTTTCCTACTGTGTCATTGACTTGTTTATTGTGTTATTGGCTTGTTTATTGTTTACTCCATGTGTAACTCTGTGTTGTTGTCTGTTCACACTGCTTTGCTTTATCTTGGCCAGGTCGCAGTTGTAAATGAAAACTTGTTCTCAACTAGCCTACCTGGTTAAATAAAGGTGAATTTTTTTTGTTGATTTGATTTGACTTGAACTATGTCCTGTTGAGTGGAAGGTTAATTCCCCATTTGTGCAAATCTTTAAATCAAATCCAATTGTATTAGTCACATTCGTCGAATACAACAGGTATTCCGTCGCACGTCCTTTTATTGTCAGCCATTTTTTCTGTTAATGCAAGTTAGTGCTAGTTTGACCACCAGAGGGCATCTTTGAGAAGCATTCAATTTTCCATATTGGCATTACCAGAGAAAGGGAGGGCACGCAGGAGACCTGGATTCAATTCTCCGACGGCGAGGAAGGAGTAGACTCTCACTTGTAAATAAGAATTTGTTCTTAACTGATTCCATATGTGTTATTTCATAGTTGTGATGTCTTCACTATTGTTCTACAATGTAGAAAATAGTAAAAATAAAGACAAATCCTGGAATGAGTAGGTGTGTCCAAACTTTTGACTGGTACTTGCTTAATTAATTTGAATAATATTATGGTGTTTCTATTCCAGGAAACACTGGGTTTCCATTAGGATGGAACAGAAAATATTGCACTGTACATGTGACAGTTGGCAGTACAGTACTGGGCTATTTAGATAAAGACTCCCTATGTTGTGGAGGCAGGGCACACGGGAGACCAGGGTTCAATTCCCTGATGGCGAGGAAGGAGTAGGCTGTCCTTGTAAATAAGAATTTGTTCTTAACTGATGTGTTATTTGATAGTTGTGATGTCTTCACTATTATTCTACAATGTAGAAAATAGTAAAAATAAAGAAAAATCCTGGAATGAGTAGATCCAAATACAGTGCTGTACAACGTGAGTAGGGTTGAGTGTTCTGGCCTAACAACAGCAGTCAAGTACCCAAGCTAACGTTGGCTAGCTTGCTAGCTACTCCCAGACACAAATGAGACCACTCTGACCATTTTACTCACCCAAGCAGAGCTGGTTAGGTCGTTTTTGTGTTAACCATAGCGTTGGTGACTGTAACTGTGCTGCTAGAAACAATTGAATTATGCTGTTTTGCTGATGTTTACTGACACCGGCCATATTCAACGGGTGTTGAGGGCTTGTAAATTCATTATTCTGCGCTCTGGTACACTCAAACGTGTGTCTGAAATCGGTGTAGATAGCCAGAGCGAATTTACAAAAGCACCCGAATGTCCATTGAAAACACACAACAACTAAGCTAAGAATGACAGGAATAATCAAGTCAAACGCTGGGTAGTTAGATAGCCTATAGTTAATATACAGGCAAGTTTGATGTATAACTACTAACGGTAGGTAATGATATGCTATGTGGTTCATAAGGACAGCGTAGCTAACAAATTGTCAGCCAACATAACTTATTGGAAAAGTCAGTACTCTAGTCACATGCGTGGGTAGCCTAGTGGTTAGAGCGTTGGACTAGTAACCAGAAGGTTGCAAGTTCAAACCCCCAAGCTGACAAGGTACAAATCTGTCGTTCTGCCCCTGAACAGGCAGTTAACCCACTGTTACAAGGCTGTAATTGAAAAGAAGAATTTGTTCTTAACTGACTTGCCTAGGTAAATAAATGTAAAAAAAAAAATACATTGTGTAGCAAGCTAATCTTTGGTCGTTGGGGCAAATCTGGTCTGTGATAGAAGGGTTTCTATTCACACCTAGCTCGGCTATGAGACTATTCTTTAGTAAAGGTTGAATAATCTATTGTTCAGCTATTAGCCCCCCTCCCCAATTTGCAGCAAATTGTCATTCCTCGCCCTCTTCCACGCATCATTCTGTTCCTGAGTGGCTCGCTTGTAGGTGTGCTGGCAGGATATCAATAATTCTGCAGAGCAGGTTTGTATGAAGGTTATTCACAGGCACATTTTTATATGCTATGGTGGTACATTTGTGTCTTTTTGTTGAGAGCAAAACTTTTTATTTTCAAGCAAAAATAATTGTTCTGAAAGCAACTTTTTACGACACAAAGGAAGTCATAGCGGACACCTACGACGAAGGACTGTGTGATGATGGCATCTCAGTTAAGCAGCACTGGACTGTGTGTTCTTCCGTCCAACTTTTACACAGCTAGTAGTTAGCTCCTACGATTCAGTGTCGGTTCATAACATTCTATTATATTACATACATACAGTAGAATGTTAATTAAATCATGCCATTATTATTCTCAAGCTAACCATAAGCATTTAGCTACGAACGCCTGTTCTCGCCATTTTCAGTTGAATTCATCTAATTTTCTTTCATGGCAACTCATAAGCATGTCCTATTTGTTTCATAGTCGATATATAATCATATTTCACTACAGTGTACCGGTAATTTTTTTACAGAAGGATGAAAGAACACAATATGTCTGTCAGATGACTTCTGGCGCCGACAGAGATGGCCGACTCGCTTCGGGTTCCTAGGAAACTATGCAGTATTTTGTATTTTTATGTGTTATTTCTTACATTGGTACACCAGGTAATCTTAGGTTTCATTGCATACAGTCGGGAGGAACTACGGAATATAAGAGCAACGTCAACTCATCATCATTACGACCAGGAATACGACTTTCCCGAAGCGGATCCTATGTTTTGCATACCACTCAGGACAATGGATCGGATCCCAGCCGGCGAACCAAAACAACGCTGTAAAAGGGGCAAACAAAGCGATATTCTGGTCAGACTCCGGAGACGGGCACATCGCGCACCACTCCCTAGCATAGTACTTGCCAATGCCCAGTCTCTTGACAACAAGGTTGATGAAATCCGAGCACGGGTAGCATTGCAGAGAGACATCTGAGGCTGTAACGTTCTTTGCTTCATGGAAACATGGCTCACTCGAGACATGCTATCGGAGTCGGTACAGCCAGCGGGTTTCTTCACGCATCGCACTGACAAAAACAAGCATCTTTCTTTTCTGGTAAGAAGAGGGGCGGGGGTTATGCCTTATGATTAACGAGACGTGGTGTGATCATAACAACATACAGGAACTCAAGTCCTTCTGTTCACCTGACCTATAATTCCTCACAATCAAATGTTGACCGCATTATCTACCCAGAGAATTGTCTTCGATTACAATCACAGCCGTATATATGTTCCCCCCCAAGCAGACACATCGATGGCCCTGGACAAACTTTATTTGACTCTATGTAAACTGGAAACCACATGTCCTGAGGCTGTTTTCATTGTAGCTGGGGATTTTAACAAGGCTAATCTGAAATCAAGACTCCCTAAATTCTATCAGCATATCAATTGTGCAACCAGGGCTGGTAAAACCCTGGATCACTGTTATTCTAACTTCCGCGACGCATATAAGGCCCTCCCCCTCCCTCCTTTCGGAAAAGCTGACCACGACTCCATTTTGTTACTCCCAGCCTATAGATAGAGACTTAAACAGGAAGCTCTCACGCTCAGGTCTGTTCAACGCTGGTCCGACCAATCTGATTCCATGCTTCAAGACTGCTTCGATCACGTGGATTGGGATATGTTCCGCATTGCGTCCAACAACAACATTGACGAATACACTGATTCGGTGAGCGAGTTCATTAGCAAGTGGATCGGCGATGTCGTACCCACAGCAACTATTAAAACATTCCCAAACCAGAAACCGTGGTTTGATGGCAGCATTCGCGCAAACTTAAAGCGCGAACCACTGCCTTTAACCAGGGAAAGGTGACCGGAAACATGACAGAATACAAACAGTGTAGCTATTCCCACCGCAAGGCAATCAAACAAGCTAAGCGTCAGTATAGAGACAAAGTAGAGTCACAATTCAACGGCTCAGACACAAGAGGTATGTGGCAGGGTCTACAGTCATTCGCGCGTTACAAAAAGAAAACCAGCCTCGTCGCGGACCAGGATGTCTTGCTCCCAGACAGACTAAATAACTTCTTTGCTCGCTTTGAGGACAATACA
Source organism: Oncorhynchus tshawytscha (assembly GCF_018296145.1). NCBI lineage: Eukaryota > Metazoa > Chordata > Actinopteri > Salmoniformes > Salmonidae > Oncorhynchus > Oncorhynchus tshawytscha. The sequence goes on along the minus strand of NC_056436.1, from coordinate 90,974,180 downwards.
GTGCCGCTGACACTGCCCGCTACCAAAACCAGCGTCCTCAGAGCATGCGCAGACCAGCTGGCTGGTGTGTTTGCGGACATATTCAATCAATCCTTATCCCAGTCTGCTGTCCCCACATGCTTCAAGAGGGCCACCATTGTTCCTGTTCCCAAGAAAGCTAAGGTAACTGAGCACTGAGCTTCCATCATCATGAAGTGCTTTGAGAGTCTAGTCAAGGACCATATCACCTCCACCCTACCTGACGCCCTAGACCCACTAAAATTTGCTTACCGCCCCAATAGGTCCACAGACGACACAATCGCAACCACACCGCACACTGCCCTAACCCATCTGGACAAGAGGAATACCTATGTGAGAATGCTGTTCATCGACTACAGCTCAGCATTTAACACCATAGCACCCTCCAAACTCATCATCAAGCTTGAGACCCTGGGTCTTGACCCCGCCCTGTGCAACTGGGTACTGGACTTCCTGACGGGCTGCCCCAGGTGGTGAGGGTAGGTAACAACATCTCCACCCCGCTGATCCTCAACACTGGGGCCCCACAAGGGTGCGTTCTGAGCCCTCTCCTGTACTCCCTGTTCACCCACGACTGCGTGGCCAAGCACGCCTCCAACTCAATCATCAAGTTTGCGGACGACACTACAGTGGTATGCTTGATTACCAACAACGATGAGACGGCCTACAGGGAGGAGGTGTGGGCCCTCGGAGTGTGGTGTCAGGAAAATAACCTCACACTCAACGTCAACAAAACTAAGGAGATGATTGTGGACTTCAGGAAACAGCAGAGGGAACACCCCCCTATCCACATTGATGGAACAGTAGTGGAGAGGGTAGCAAGTTTTAAGTTCCTCGGCATACACATCACAGACAAACTGAATTGGTCCACTCACACAGACAGCATCGTGAAGAAGGCGCAGCAGCGCCTCTTCAACCTCAGGAGGCTGAAGAAATTCGGCTTGTCACCAAAAGCACTCACAAACTTCTACAGATGCACAATCGAGAGCATCCTGGCGGGCTGTATCACCGCCTGGTACGGCAACTGCTCCGCCCACAACCGTAAGGCTCTCCAGAGGGTAGTGAGGTCTGCACAACGCATCACCGGGGGCAAACTACCTGCCCTCCAGGACACCTACACCACCCGATGTTACAGGAAGGCCATAAAGATCATCTATCCCAAGGCTATCCCAAGTGGCTGCTGCCAACACACTGACACTGACACTGACTCAACTCCAGCCACTTTAATGATGTAAAATGATGTAAAATATATCACTAGCCACTTTAAACAATGCTACCTTATATAATGTTACATACCCTACATTATCCATCTCATATGCATACGTATATACTGTACTCTATATCATCTACTGCATCCTTATGTAACACATGTATCACTAGCCACTTTAACTATGCCACTTTGTTTACATACTCATCTCATATGTATATACTGCACTCGTACCATCTACTGTATCTTGCCTATGCTGCTCTGTACCATCACAAGCATTTCGCTACACTTGCATTAACATCTGCTAACCATGTGTATGTGACAAATAAAATTTGATTTGATTTGATTTGTACCGCAGGTCAGCCGGCTTGTGCCATTATTGTTTTCTGTGTTTATGAATGACCTTCCACTGACCTTGAATAAAGCATGTGTGTCTATGTATGATGACGATTCTACAGTAGTAACGTTGGCTGCAACAGTCAAATAAATAACTGACACACTTAACATAGAGTTCCAGTCAGTTTCAGAATGTGTGACTAGTAATAGGCTAGTGCTGTCAGAGTCTATCTAGAGGATAGCGAAGGAGTCAGGCGCAGGACACAGGTAAGAGTAAAAACCACTGTATTTACTCCATCCGAGAACGGAACAAAAATCCCGTTATAAAACTAAAACAAATACAAAACAGGATACAAACTCCAACACACAAAAGACAATCACGCACAAAACAGAAAGGGAAACCAGAGGGTTAAATAAGGAACATAATCTTGAGATGTGAACCAGGTGTGTAAAACAGACAGAACAAAAGGAAAAATGAAACATGGATCGGTGGCAGCTAGAAAGCCGGTGACGCCGATGTCCGAACACCGCCCGAACAAGGAGAGGGAAAAACTTCGGTGGAAGTCGTGACAAGTGCTAAATATCTCAAAAAGTAAAAGCATCATTTTTTAGGGCAAATCACTCCCTTATCCCTAAACCTCATCTGGATCTATTATTGAATAATGTTGCTATTGAACAAGTTGAAGAGGCTAAACTGCAGGGTATGACCCTAGATAGCAAGCTACCATGTCCATGATAAGGTGTGGATTCTTTTGTTGCAACTGGACTACTGCCCAGTTGTGTGGTCAGGTGCGGCAAAGATATGCATAGGTCATTTGCAGTTGGTCCAAAACAGAGCAGCACATATTGCACTTACATGTACACAGAGGGTGAATGTCAGTAACATGCATGTCAATCTCTCCTGGCTCAAAGTTGAGGAGAGATCGTCTGCATCACTATTGGTCTTTGTCTGAGGTGTTGATGTGTTGAAGGAACTGCCTGTTCAAGCAGTTGGCACACAGTTCAGACACCCATCGGTACTACACAAGACATGCAACCAGAGGTCTCTTTACAGTTCAGACACTCATCGGTACAACACAAGACATGCAACCAGAGGTCTCTTCACAGTTCAGACACTCATCGGTACAACACAAGACATGCAACCAGAGGTCTCTTCACAGTTCAGACAGTCATCTGTACTACACAAGACATGCAACCAGAGGTCTCTTCACAGTTCAGACAGTCATCTGTACAACACAAGACATGGAACCAGAGGTCTCTTCACAGTTCAGACACTCATCGGTACAACACAAGACATGCAACCAGAGGTCTCTTCACAGTCCCCAAATCCAGTCCAGAAGCAAACAGTCTTAAATAGAGCCATGAGTACAAGGAACTCTCTGCCACCCCAGGTAACTCAAGCTAGCAATAAAACCTGTTTCAAAAAACAGATACAAGAACGTGTTACATCACGACGGGAACCGTGAAGAGACAAAGACATTTTATGCAATTTGTATTGTGTTTTGCATTGTATTATATATTTTATTATGTATGTGATACATGGGTGGGATACGCCATCTCCTCTGGCTGTCTTGAGATGAAAGCACTAGCTGTGAGTTGCTCTGGAAGGAATTGTCTGCTGAATGGCTAAATGATCATGTAAATGTAGTGGTATGTACTGTTTTCTGTTTGGACCCCGGGAAGAATAGCCTCTGCAGTAGCTAACTGGGGATCCTATTAAATACTAAATACTAAACCTTACAACACAGGCTAGGACCAGGGCTCAATGCTAAAACCGCTTAGCTTAGTTATGCAACCAAGCAACCACATCATGCACATAACCTCTTTTCTACAATAAGGGCTCTATTCAGTCTGCAAAGCTGAAGCATTACAGATTCTGCAATATAAATGTAAAGGTCATTTCCGACTTAGTCAGCTATGATGTTGTGTTCTTATGTTGTTGGCTTCAGAGTTAGGGTTAGAGGTAGCTGTTGTTGTTGTGTTGTTGGCTTCAGGGTTAGAGGTAGCTGTTGTTGTTGTGTTGTTGGCTTCAGTGATAGGGTTAGAGGAAGCTGTTGTTGTTGTGTTGTTGTGTCGTTGGCTTCAGAGTTAGGGTTAGAGGTAGCTGCTGTTGTTGTGTTGTTGGCTTCCGAGTTAGGGTTAGAGGTAGCTGTTGTTGTTGTGTTGTTGGCTTCCGAGTTAGGGTTAGAGGTAGCTGTTGTTGGCTTCAGAGTTAGGGGTAGAGGTAGCTGTTGTTGGCTTCAGAGTTAGGGGTAGAGGTAGCTGTTGTTGGCTTCAGAGTTAGGGGTAGAGGTAGCTGTTGTTGGCTTCAGAGTTAGGGGTAGAGGTAGCTGTTGTGGTTTATTAAGTTCCCTGGTATGTGGTTGTGGCGGAACAGTCACAGAAACAGCTCATATTGAACAGTAGGTGTCAAAGCTGATCATACTGCAGTTTTAACTCTGCTATGGGCCCAGGCCAGCTTTTAACTCTGCTATGGGCCCAGGTCAGCTTTTAACTCTGCTATGGGCCCAGGTCAGCTTTTAACTCTGCTCTGGGCCCAGGTCAGCTTTTAACTCTGCTCTGGTCCCAGGTCAGCTTTTAACTCTGCTATGGGCCCAGGTCAGCTTTTAACTCTGCTATGGGCCCAGGTCAGCTTTTAACTCTGCTCTGGTCCCAGGTCAGCTTTTAATTCTGCTCAGGTCCCAGGTCAGCTTTTAACTCTGCTATGGACCCAGGTCAGCTTTTAACTCTGCTATGGACCCAGGTCAGCTTTTAACTCTGCTCTGGTCCCAGGTCAGATTTTAACTCTGCTATGGTCCCAGGTCAGATTTTAACTCTGCTCTGGACCCAAGTCAGCTTTTAACTCTGCTATGGACCCAGGTGAGCTTTTAATTCTGCTATGGGTCCCAGATCAGCTTTTAAAATCCAGTTTCAGCAGTTCTGAGCTCCTAATGTCATTTGACCCATATGGACTAGGACAGTATCAACCCCTGGCAGCTGTCGTAAATTGACAGGACACAGTAATGTCCTGTACTCATGCTTCAGGATATCAGGGTTAACTGTTTATAAGGGCCTGTATTAAATTGGGAGGGTCTTATGTGCTGTGGGATCAGCTATAGGCAGATTGTCTTAGAAAGGCTGTCCAGCCAGCCAATAGCAGAGAGAGGTCAGGAGTTGTTTGTAATTGGACAATCTGAGAGACACACATGCCTAGGATTAGGTTAAAGTCACAGACACGCGCGCACACACACTTCAGTGTTTGGTAACTAAGCCGTGCTCCTCTGTCCGAGGCTGTACTGGTCACACCACCATGAACAATGAGCCTATTACTGATGTCTCCATGTCCATGTCTATGTCCATGTCTCTCTCTCTCCCTCTCCCTTTATCTTTCTCTGTCCACCTCATTTTGTGGTCAGTGTGCACTTAGCCAGTCTTCTGTTGAGAGCCAGGTCTGCTACAACGGTCTTTCTCAATTGCAAGATTGTGCTCACTGAGTCTGCACATAGTCAAAGTTTTCCGTTTGGGTCAGTCAAAGTGATCAGGTATCCTGCTACTGTGTACTCTCTGTTTAGGGCCAAATAGTGTTCTAGTTTGCTCAGGTTTTTGTTAATTCTTCCCAACGTGTGAAGTAATGATCTTTTTGTTTTCTCAGGATTTGGTTGGGTCTAATTATGCTGCTGTCCTGGGGCCCTGTGGAGTGTGTTTGTGAACAGAGCCTCAGGACCAGCTTGCTTAGGGGACTCTTCTCCAGGTTCATCTCTCTGTAGGTGATGGCTTTGTTATGGAAGGTTTGGGAAGGTCTCTCTCTATCTCTATGTATCTCTCAATTCAATACTTTTGGGTCAGTCACGGTGCTCAGATATTCTGCCACTGTGTACTCTCTGTTTAGGGCCAAATAGATTTCTAGTTTTCTGGTTTTTTTTTTAAATATAAGGAAGGCTTACGAATTCATGGTGCCTCCCTTCGGCCTCTCCTTGGCACCTAGCACTTTTTACAAAGTGTTATGGACGCTGTCCTGGCAACTCTCACGTCCCGGGGATTGTTAATCAACAGGTCAAAGGCTGCGAGGCCAGACAGATTACCAGGACGTGTGCTCAGGGCATGTGCTGACCAACTGGCAAGTGTCTTCACTGACATTTTCAACATGTCCCTGATTGAGTCTGTAATACCAACATGTTTCAAGCAGACCACCATAGTCCCTGTGCCCAGGAACACTAAGGTAACCTGCCTAAATGACTACAGACCTGTAGCACTCACGTCCGTAGCCATGAAGTGCTTTGAAAGGCTGGTAATGGCTCACATCAACAGCATTATCCCAGCAACCCTAGACCCACTCCAATTTGCACACGGCCCAAACAGATCCACAGATGATGCAATCTCTATTGCACTCCACACTGCCCTTTCACACCTGGACAAAAGGAACACCGATGTGAGAATGCTATTCATTGACTACAGCTCAGCGTGCAACACTATAGTGCCCTCAAAGGTCATCACTAAGCTAAGGACCCTGGGACTAAACACCTCCCTCTGCAACTGGATCCTGGACTTCCTGACGGGCCGCCCGCAGGTGGTGAGGGTAGGTAGCAACACATCTGCCACGCTGATCCTCAACACTGGAGCTCCTCAGGGGTGCGTGCTCAGTCCCCTCCTGTACTCCCTGTTCACCCACAACTGCATGGCCAGGCATGACTCCAATACCATCATGAAGTTTGCAGACGACACAACAGTGGTAGAACTGATCACCGACAACGACGATACAGCCTATAGGGAGGAGGTCAGAGACCTGGCCGGGTGGTGCTAGAATAACAACCTATCCCTCAACATAACCAAGACTAAGGAGATGATTTTGGACCACAGGAAAAGGAGGACCGAGCACACCCCCATTCTCAACGACGTGGCTGTAGTGGAGCAGGTTGAGAGCTACAAGTTCCTTGGTGTCCACATCAACAACAAAATGGAATGGTCCAAACACACCAAGACAGTCGTGAAGAGGGCACGACAAAGCCTATGCCCCTCAGGAAACTAAAAAGACTTGGCATGGGTCCTGAGATCCTCAAAAGGTTCTACAACTGGAACATTGAGAGCATCCTGACTGGTTGCATCACTGCCTGGTGCGGCAACTGCTCAGCCTCCGACTGCAAGGCACTTCAGAGGGTAGTGGGTACGGCCCAGTACATCACTGGGGCTAAGCTGCCTGCCATCCAGGATCTCTACACCATTCGGTGTCAGAGGAAGGCCCTAAAAATTGTCAGACTCCAGCCACCCTAGTCATAGAGGCAAGCTGTACCGGAGCACCAAGTCTAGATCCAAGAGGTTTCTTAACCGCAGGTTATGTGAGCTATGTAGATCACTCCAATCCTCTACAGTGCTAGAGGAGCCTCAAAAATGATGTAGAGAATGTGTGTCGCGGCCATGGGGTCTATATATATAGGGGCGGACCCCAGCCGTGACACAGGTGTACACGTGAGTAAATCCTCACCTCGGACGTATCCCTCCGCCGTGGAGTGATACCAATATATTGGAGTGATCCATATAGCTCACAGTGTGTCTTATGGTGGTGTTTAATAATTCCGCCCTGACAACAGCCCTAAAGGTACCAGCAGCACCAGAGGCCAGATCACTGTCTTTAAACTAGCAGCAGATAGAGGCCTAACCTTGAGACTGTGTGGCCATTTCTCTGTGACTATCGGACCTGCAGTCTTTCCCTTTTCTCTCTAAAGGTGAGCAGAACCAGAAGTCTCCATGCTTCAGCTCAGTGTGTTTACCCCACAGCTTCACCAAGCCCAAAACTGACCCTGCTGACCGCATGAGCAGCCAATAGAGGCAGGAGTGTACTGGACTGGAGAGAGAGAAAGAGAGAGAGAACAGAGAGATCAGAGAGCGATAGAGAGAGATAACATTGAGAGAGAGAACAGAGAGAGATAGAACAGAGAGAGATTTTTTTAAATTGAGAGAGAAGTCAACTTCTCCTGACTTGTACAACTGAAGATCAACACAGGAGGAAAAGATTGACAGAGAGTTAAAAGACCAATCTTCATGGTGCTAGCTAGCCAAATTCAAATCTGTCAGCTAACTTACCGTCTAGCTCCAACTGTTTACTGCTAAGGAGATGATTGTGGACTTCAGGAAACAGCAGAGGGAACACCCCCCTGTCACCAAAAGCACTCACAAACTTCTACAGATGCACAATCGAGAGTATCCTGGCGGGCTGTATCACCGCCTGGTACGGCAACTGCTCCGCCCACAACCGTAAGGCTCTCCAGAGGGTAGTGAGGTCTGCACAACGCATCACCGGGGACAAACTACCTGCCCTCCAGGACACCTACACCACCCGATGTTACAGGAAGGCCATAAAGATCATCAAGGATATCAACCACCCGAGCCACTGCCTGTTCACCCCGCTATCATCCAGAAGGCGAGGTCAGTACAGGTGCATCAAAGCAGGGACCGAGAGACTGAAAAACAGCTTCTATCTCAAGGCCATCAGACTGTTAAACAGCCACCACTAACATTGAGTGGCTGCTGCCAACACACTGACTCAAGTCCAGCCACTTTAATAATGGGAATTGATGGGAAATGATGTAAAATATATCACTAGCCACTTTAAACAATGCTACCTAATATAATGTTTACATACTCTACATCATTCATCTCATATGCATACGTAGATACTGTACTCTATATCATCTACTGCATCCTTATGTAATACATGTATCACTAGCCACTTTAACTATGCCACTTTGTTTACAAACTCATCTCATATGTATATACTGTACTCGATACCATCTACTGTATCTTGCCTAAGCTGCTCTGTACCATCACTCATTCATATATCTTTATGTACATATTCTTTATCCCCTTACACTGTGTATAAGACAGTAGTTTTTTTTTTGGAATTGTTAGTTAGATTACTTGTTGGATTATTACTGCATTGTCGGAACTAGAAGCACAAGCATTTCGCTACACTCGCATTAACATCTGCTAACCATGTGTATGTGACAAATAAAATTTGATTTGATTTGATTTGGTAACCATAGCAACATGGCCACTGAGGCAGCGACAGCAGAGACTGACAGCTCTGGAGGAGGTAAAGTTCACCATGAGGAGAGAACCTTACCACAGCTCTGGAGGAGGTAAAGGCCACCATTAGGAGAGAGCCTTACCACAGGAGATGGTAAAGGAGTTGTCTGTCATCAAGAGGGTGCTGCAGCACAGAGAACAGACTGTAGAGACTCCTAGAGAGAAGCTGCAGCCCCTCACCACCCCTAACAACCCCACTGACCCAGCTTTACCCACAATCCCCCCATACCCTCAACCCTTTACCCACACCCCCAGTCAACAAGGAGGCTCACATGGAGACACCTACTACAGAGAGAAGCCCCCCCCCCCCCGACACACCCCCACTCATCTGGTAAAACCCACTGAGGTGGCCATCCTCATTGACTCAAATGGAAATTCATCCAAGATGATAAACTCTTCTCCCACCACAAGGTGTCCAAAATATGGTGCCCAAAAACACAGGATGCACTCCACATCCTGTCCCAGCCTGACTTTGGCACACCAGGCACCAACAACCTGCGAGAGGAGCAGGAGAGAGTAGGCAGCATGGTCAACAGAGTAGCAGAGAGGGCAAACCCTATTGAAACCCTGCATGCAGAGTTCTGTAAGATTCTCCTACATGTCCAGAGGAAAACTACAAACACTGCATGCACGGCAGAATTAGGCCAATATCCACTAATAATAAAACTCAAAAAAGAGCAATTAAGTTTTGGAAACATCTAAAATACAGTGACCCCCTCTCATATCATTACCAAGCCCTGCAACGCCAAGAGCTGAGCAAAGAAAAGAGTCCCCTCATCCAGCTGGTCCTGGGGTTGAGTTCACAGACCTGTTCTACTAACGCACTGAAGCCTCAGGACCAGAACATCCAATCAATCAGGATAAACCAAATTACAACACAGTCAAAACAAAACTACATTGCTTATTGGGAAACACAAGCACAAACACAAAGCAAAAATGCAGTGCTATCTGGCCCTAAATCCACAGTACACCGTAGCTAACTATTTGACCATGGTTACTGATCAAAACCTTAGAAAAACTTGACAAAGTACAGGCTCAGTGAGCACAGCCTTGCCATTGAGAAGGGTAGACACAGGAAAACCTGGCTCCCTGTAGAGGAAAGGCTGTGTAACCACAGCAGAACCTGGCTCCCTGTAGAGGAAAAGCTGTGCAACCACTGCACAACAGCAGAACCTGAGACAGAGCTGCATTTCCTGACAAAATCAATTAGTGTCATTTCCCCAAAAGTGAAACGCTTATTCAAGGTTTCAAAGACCTCTCTGATGAGAGTAGGCTACCCATCCTGTTGGGGGAGGAGGCAGAGAACTGTGGGTTGGCAACATACTACATTGCTGCCTGCCATAAGTTGAGGGACAGTGTCTGACAGACCAATCAACCTGCACATGTCCTCTACTGTATGCTTATTGTTATTGTTCAATGTCTGGTTATTTTGACCCTTGGTTCTTAATGTTACTGTTGTCCCGGTGACAATTTTGATTCTTCTTATTTTCATATTGTAAATATCCAAACTAAGCTTTGGCAATATGTACACTGTTACATCATGCCAATAAAGCAAATTAATTTCATTGATAGATCAGAGAGAGATAGAACAGAGAGGACTTCCGGCGCCGACAGAGATGGCCGCCTCGCTTCGCATTCCTAGGAAACTATGCAGTTTTTTGTTTTTTTACGTGTTATTAGTACACTAGTACCCCAGGTCATCTTAGGTTTCATTACATACAGCCGAGAAGAACTACTGAATATAAGATCAGCGTCAACTCACCATCAGTACGACCAAGAATATGTTTTTCGCGATGCGGATCCTGTGTTCTGCCTTACAACCAGTGCAACGGAGTGGATTACATGCAGCGACCCAAAAAAACGACTCAGAAAAAGAGGGAAACGAAGCGGTCTTCTGGTCAGACTCCGGAGACGGGCACACCGTGCACCACTCCCTAGCATTCTTCTTGCCAATGTCCAGTCTCTTGACAACAAGGTTGATGAAATCCGAGCAAGGGTAGCATTCCAGAGGGACATCAGAGACTGTAACGTTCTCTGCTTCACGGAAACATGGCTAACTGGAGAGACGCTATCCGAAGCGGTGCAGCCAGCGGGTTTCTCCACGCATCGCGCCGACAGAAACAAACATCTTTCTGGTAAGAAGAGGGGCGGGGGCGTATGCCTTATGACTAACGTGACATGGTGTGATGAAAGAAACATACAGGAACTCAAATCCTTCTGTTCACCTGATTTAGAATTCCTCACAATCAAATGTAGACCGCATTATCTACCAAGAGAATTCTCTTCGATTATAATCACAGCCGTATATATCCCCCCAAGCAGACACATTGATGGCTCTGAACGAACTTTATTTAACTCTCTGCAAACTGGAAACGATTTATCCGGAGGCTGCATTCATTGTAGCTGGGCATTTTAACAAGGCTAATCTGAAAACAAGACTCCCTAAATTTTATCAGCATATCGATTGCGCAACCAGGGGTGGAAAGACCCTGGATCATTGTTACTCTAACTTCCGCGACGCATATAAGGCCCTGCCCCGCCCCCTTTCGGAAAAGCTGACCACGACTCCATTTTGTTGATCCCTGCCTACAGACAGAAACTAAAACAAGAAGCTCCCACGCTGACGTCTGTCCAACGCTGGTCTGACCAAGCTGACTCCACACTCCAAGACTGCTTCCATCACGTGGACTGGGAGATGTTTCGTATTGCGTCAGACAACAACATTGACGAATACGCCGATTCGGTGTGCGAGTTCATTAGAACGTGCGTTGAAGATGTCGTTCCCATAGCAACGATTAAAACATTCCCTAACCAGAAACCGTGGATTGATGGCAGCATTCGTGTGAAACTGAAGGCGCGAACCACTGCTTTTAATCAGGGCAAGGTGTCTGGTAACATGACTGAATACAAACAGTGCAGCTATTCCCTCCGCAAGGCTATCAAACAAGCTAAGCGCCAGTACAGAGACAAAGTAGAATCTCAATTCAACGGCTCAGACACAAGAGGCATGTGGCAGGGTCTACAGTCAATCACGGACTACAGGAAGAAACCCAGCCCAGTCACGGACCAGGATGTCTTGCTCCCAGGCAGACTAAATAACTTTTTGCCCGCTTTGAGGACAATACAGTGCCACTGACACGGCCTGCAATGAAAACATGCGGTCTCTCCTTCATTGCAGCCGAAGTGAGTAAGACATTTAAACGTGTTAACCCTCGCTAGGCTGCAGGCCCAGACGGCATCCCCAGCCGCGCCCTCAGAGCATGCGCAGACCAGCTGGCCGGTGTGTTTACGGACATATTCAATCAATCCCTATACCAGTCTGCTGTTCCCACATGCTTCAAGAGGGCCACCATTGTTCCTGTTCCCAAGAAAGCTAAGGTAACTGAGCTAAACGACTACCGCCCCGTAGCACTCACATCCGTCATCATGAAGTGCTTTGAGAGACTAGTCAAGGACCATATCACCTCCACCCTACCTGACACCCTAGACCCACTCCAATTTGCTTACCGCCCAAATAGGTCCACAGACGATGCAATCTCAACCACACTGCATCAGAAGTCATATAGAGAGAACATATAGAGAGAGAGAACATATAGAGAGAACAGAGAGATGAGAGATCATATAGAGAGAGAACAGAGAGATAGAGGTGAGAAATCATATAGAGAGAACATATAGAGAGAGAGAACATAGAGAGAAAACACAGAGAGAGAACAGAGATAAACATAGAGAGAGAACAGAGAGAACAGAGAGTAAGAGAGAGAGAACTGAGAGATAGAACATAGAGAGAGAGAACAGAGATAAACACAGAGAGACAACAGAGATAAAACATAGAGAGAGAACAGAGATAAAACATAGAGAGAGAACAGAGATAAAACATAGAGAGAGAACAGAGATAAAACATAGAGAGAGAACAGAGATAAACACAGAGAGACAACAGAGATAAAACATAGAGAGAGAACAGAGATAAAACATAGAGAGAGAACAGAGAGAACAGAGAGTAAGAGAGAGAGAACTGAGAGATAGAACATAGAGAGAGAGAACAGAGATAAACACAGAGAGACAACAGAGATAAAACATAGAGAGAGAACAGAGATAAAACATAGAGAGAGAACAGAGATAAAACATAGAGAGAACATATAGAGAGAGAGAACATAGAGAGAAAACACAGAGAGAGAACAGAGATAAACATAGAGAGAGAACAGAGAGAACAGAGAGTAAGAGAGAGAGAACTGAGAGATAGAACATAGAGAGAGAGAACAGAGATAAACACAGAGAGACAACAGAGATAAAACATAGAGAGAACAAATAAAACAGAGAGAGAACAGAGATAAAACATAGAGAGAGAACAGAGATAAAACACAGAGAGAGAACAGAGATAAAACAGAGAGACAACAGAGATAAAACATACAGAGACAACAGAGATAAAACATAGAGAGAAAACACAGAGAACAGAGAGTAAGAGAAAGAACTGAGAGATAGAAATAGAGAGAGAGAACAGAGATAAACACAGAGAGACAACAGAGATAAAACATAGAGAGAGAACAGAGATAAAACATAGAGAGAGAACAGAGATAAAACATAGAGAGAGAACAGAGATAAACATAGAGATAAAACACAGAGACAACAGAGATAAACAATAGAGATAAAACACAGAGACAACAGAGATAAAACATAGAGATAAAACACAGAGAGAGAACAGAGATAAACATAGAGATAAAACACAGAGACAACAGAGATAAACATAGAGAGAAAACACAGAGACAACAGAGATAAACATAGAGATAAAACACAGAGAGAACAGAGATAAACATAGAGAGAAAACACAGAGACAACAGAGATAAACATAGAGATAAAACACAGAGAGAGAACAGAGATAAACATAGAGAGATAAACACAGAGAGACAACAGAGATAAAACATAGAGAGAGAACAGAGATAAAACATAGAGAGAGAACAGAGATAAACACAGAGAGACAACAGAGATAAAACATAGAGAGAGAACAGAGATAAAACATAGAGAGAGAACAGAGAGAACAGAGAGTAAGAGAGAGAGAACTGAGAGATAGAACATAGAGAGAGAGAACAGAGATAAACACAGAGAGACAACAGAGATAAAACATAGAGAGAGAACAGAGATAAAACATAGAGAGAGAACAGAGATAAAACATAGAGAGAGAACAGAGATAAAACATAGAGAGAGAACAGAGATAAACACAGAGAGACAACAGAGATAAACACAGAGAGACAACAGAGATAAAACATAGAGAGACAACAGAGATAAAACATAGAGATAAAACACAGAGAGAGAACAGAGATAAAACATAGAGATAAAACACAGAGAGAGAACAGAGATAAACATAGAGAGAAAACACAGAGACAACAGAGATAAACATAGAGATAAAACACAGAGAGAGAACAGAGATAAACATAGAGAGAAAACACAGAGACAACAGAGATAAACATAGAGATAAAACACAGAGAGAGAACAGAGATAAACATAGAGAGATAAACACAGAGAGACAACAGAGATAAAACATAGAGAGACAACAGAGATAAAACATAGAGAGACAACAGAGATAAAACATAGAGAGAGAACAGAGAGAACAGAGAGTAAGAGAGAGAACTGAGAGATAGAACATAGAGAGAGAGAACAGAGAAATAGTACACAGAGAGAGGACATAGAGAGATAACAGATAGAGAGAGAACAGAGAAATAGAACAGAGAGATAGAGCAGAGAGAGAGAGAACAGAGAGAGAGAGAGACAGAGAGAGAACATAGAGAGAAGGGAGGGGTGAGAGAGAGAAAGAGAGAGAACATAGAGAGAAGGGAGGGGTGAGAGAGAGAAAGATCCAAATCTATATGTGTATATGGTATCCTCTGAGCCAGTCTGTATCTGTATCCCCCTCCACACACACACACACACACACACACACACACACACACACACATGCACACACGCACGCACACACACACACACACACACACACACACACACACACACACACACACACACACACACACACACACACACACACACACACACAGGTCTCCAGTGGAACGTTCATGGATGAAAGAGTTGACAGTTAGTAGGAGTAACTGCACAGAGTGCATTATGGGTAGCTGGGAAGCTGCTCCTATCCTCCCTGTCACTCCCTTTTCCTGGTTCCAGGAACTCTTGAAGACACACGCACCTGCTTACACACACACACACACACACACACACACACACACACACACACACACACACACACAGTCTCTCTCTCTCTCAATTTAATTCAAAGGGTTTTGTCAGCATGGGAAACATGTTTACATTGCCAAACCAAATGGAATAGATAGTTAACAAAAGGGAAGGAAACATTAGTAAACATTACTCACATAAGGTTTTAAAGAATATAATGTTATCTTATTGTGTTTGTACAGTGAAGTATGAAAGGTCAAATAAATAAACAGATAAATTCAAGTTGTATTTAGAATAGTGTTTGTTCTCCACTGGTTGACCTTTTCTCATGGTAACGGTCCACACATCTTGCTGCTGTGACTTCACACTGCTGTATTTCACCTAACAGATATGGGACTTTATCAATGTTTGTGGGATCTGTGGGAAACATGTATCTCTAATATGGTCAAACATTTGGCAGGAAGTTAGGAAGTGCAGCTCAGTTTCCACCTCATTTTGTGGGCAGTCTTTATATAGCCTGTGTCATGTCCTGACCTTAGTTCCTTTTTTTATGTCTCTATTTTAGGTTGGTCAGGGCGTGAGCTGGGGTGGGCATTCTGTTTTGTTCTATGTTTGTATTTCTAGGTGTTTGGCCTGGTATGGTCCCCAATCAGAGGCAGCTGTCAATCGTTGTCTCTGATTGAGAACCATACTTAGGCAGCCTGTTTTCGCCCTTGAGTTGTGGGTAGTTGTTTTCTGTCTCTGTACCAGACAGGACTGTTTCGTTTGTGCTAGTGTTAAGTGTAATTAAAAGATCATGAACAAGTACCACGCTGCACCTTGGTCCTCTCCTTCTTCCACCAACGACAACCCTTACAGCCTATCTTCTCTTGAAAGCCATGTCTGCCTACGTCAGCCTTTCTCAATAGCAAGACTATGCTCACTAATTCTGTACAAAGTCATTGATTTTCTTAAGTTTGGGTCAGTGACAGTGGTCAGGTATTCTGCCACTGTGTACTCTCTGTTTAGGGCCAAATAGCATTCTAGTTTGTTCAGTTTTTTGGTTGATTCTTTCCAATGTGTGAAATAGTTATCATTTTGTTTTCTGATGATTTCTTTGGGTCTAAATGTGTTTCTGTCCTGGGCTCTTTGGGGTCTGTTTGTGTTTGTGGTGGAATGTGTGGGCATCGCTTCCTTTTAAGTGGTAGGAGAACTGAACAGCTCTTTTCTGGATTGTGTGCTCTGTTTCTAGAGCAACAGTGTCTAGATAGAATTTGCATTTGTTGTCTTGGCAACTGGTTCTTTATTTGGAACACCATTTTGTTTGTCTTACTGAGATTTGCTATCAGGGCACAGGTCTGACAGTCTGTGCAGAAGATCTAGGTGCTGCTGTAGGCCCTCCTTGGTTGGGGACAGAAGCACCAGATCATCCGCAAACAGTAGACATTTGACTTCTGAGTCAGTAAGGTGAAGCCAGGTGCTGCAGACTGTTCTAGTGCCCTTTTCCAATTTGTTGATATACATATGTAAAAGAGGGTGGGGCTCAAGCAGCATCCATGTGTCACCCAACGGCCCCATGGAAAGAAATCTATATATTTATTTATTTTAACATCTGTTTGTGTACTTTGCTTTTATACTGTGCTATGATTTCCCCCCAACACTGCTTTTCCAACCATTTGTATATCAGACCAAATTTGCCAACTTCTTGTATTTTTTTGGTACCTTTAGTCAGTTAACGTCTTAATATGATTCAGTTTGTTCAGCTTCGATGAGTCTTTGTTGAGTGTTGCTCTATTCAAGTAGACAATAATTTTGCTGTGATCTGATAGGGGTGTCAGTGGACTGACTGTGAACGCACTGAGAGACTCTGGGTTGAGGTCAGTGATAAAGTAGTCTACAGTACTACTGCCAAGAGATGAGCTATAAGTGTATCTACTGTAGGAGTCCCCTCAAAGCCTACCATTGACTATGTACACAACCAACGTGCGACAGAGCTGCAGGAGTTTAGACCATTTTTGTTGGTATGTTTTCATAGTTGTAGTTATGTTATTGTGTGCCTTTCCACCTTACAATAAGGATAAATATATATTTTTAAATAAGTTGTGACATATGGGGGATGGAATGCTGTCACCTTCAGGTAGGTGTTTGTCCCCCTGTGTGCTGATGGTGTCAGGTCTTGTCCAGTTCTGGCATTTAGGTCACCACAGACTATGTCCCTTGGCCTGGAAATCCCCTCCTCTAGGATGGAGAAGCTGTCTTCATTAAAGTATGGGGATTCTAGTGGAGGATATACATTCGGAAAGTATTCGGACCCCTTTTTTCACAATTTTTAATGTTAAAGCCTTATTTTAAAATGTATTAAATTGTTTTTCCCCCCTCATCAATCTACACACAATACCCCATAATGACAGCAAAAACAGGTTTTCCTACATCTTTGCAAATCAATAAAAAATATAAAACTGAAATATCACATTTACATCAGTATTCAGACCTTTACTCAGTACTTTGTTGAAGCACCTTTGGCAGCGATAACAGCCATGAGTCCTCTTGTATATGATGCTACAAGCTTTCATCAGACCAGATAATCTTGTTTCTCACGGTTTGAGAGTCCTTAAGGTGCCTTTTGGCAAATCCCAAGCGGACTGTGCCTTTTACTGAGGAGTGGCTTCCGTTTAAAGGCCTGATTAGTGGAGTGCTGCAGAGATGGTTGTCCTTCCGGAAGGTTCTCCCATCTCCACAGAGTAACTCTGGAGTTCTGTCAGAGTGACCATCGGGTTATTCCTTCTCCCCCGATTGCTCAGTTTGGCCGGGCGGCCAGCTGTAGGAAGAGTCTTGGTGGTTCCAAACGTCTTTCATTTAACAATGATGGAGGCCACTGTGTCCTTCGGGACCTTCAATGTTGCAGAAAGTTTTTGGTACCTTTCCACAGATCCGTGCCACAATGCGGTCTTGGAGCTCTACAGACAATTTCTTCGACCTCGTGGCTTTTTTTTTGCTCTGACATGTACTTTCAACCGTGGGGCCTAATATAGACAGGTGTGTGCCTTTACAAATCACGTCCAATCAATTGAATTTACCACAGGTGGACTCCAAGTTGTAGAAATATCTCAAGGATGATCAATAAAAACAGGATGCACCTGAGCTCAATTTCGAGTCCCATAGCAAAGGGTCTGAGTATTAATGTAAACAAGGTATTTCTATTAGCAACATTTCTTAAAACCTGTTTTTGCTTTGTCATTATGGGGCATTGTGTGTAGATGTGTAATTGAATACATTTTCGAGTAAGACTGAAAAGGAACTTTATGAATGCACTGTAGGTAGCACGCAGGAGGACATTTTTTCTGTTGAGATCATTTCATTTTGATTTTCCAGCCAAATGTAAAATGTTCCTGTTTGATTAATTTAATAGAGTGAGTTAGGTCTGCTCTACACTAAATTAGAGTGTCCCCTGAGTTCCTTCCCTGTTTCACACCTGGTAGTTTGGTGGATGGGACAGCTTTCTGTAACCTAGTAGGTCCCTCTCCTCTATACCATGTGGTGAAGTTCAGGTTCCTGCTCTTTAGGCTAAAGGCAGATGACTACAGGCCTTGGATATTCCAGCATGAATAAGGGCAACCAGTGAAGGCTTTCTCTTCCATAAAGTGTTGAATGTTGTTAGTCGCCTGGTTTGGCCTCAGACCAGTAAGTGTGAGCAGAGCCTGCTGAGCATCTGGCCCTGTGCTCTCTCTCTCTCTATCTAAAAATGCTTGAATCAGTTATAGAGCCCATTACCTTTTATGGTTGTGAGGTCTGGGGTCCGCTCACCAACCAAGAATTCACAAAATAGGACAAACACCATATTGAGACTCTGCATGCAGAATTCTGGAAAAATATCCTCAGAGTGCAATGTAAAACAATAAATAGTACATACAGAGCAGAATTAGGCCGATACCCACTAATGATGAAAATCCAGAAAAGAGACGTTAAATTCTACAACCACCTAAAAGAAAACGATTCCCAAACCTTCCACAACAAAGCCATCACCTACAGAGAGATGAACCTGAAGAAGAGGCCCCTAAACAAGCTGGTCCTGGGGCTCTGTTCACAAACACAAACACACCACACAGAGCCACAGGACAGCAACACAATTAGACCCAACCAAATCATGAGAAAACAAAAAAATAATTACTTGACACATTGGAAAGAATTAACAAAAAAAAACTGAGCAAACTTGAATGCTATTTGGCCCTAAACAGAGAGTACACAGTACCTGACCACTATGACTGACCCAAACTTAAGGATAGCTTTGACAGTGTACAGACTCAGTGAGCATAGCCTTGCTGTTGAGAAAGGCTGCCGTAGGCAGACATGGCTCTCAAGAGGAGACAGGCTATGTGCACACTGCCCACAAAATTAAGTGGGAACTGAGATGCACTTCCTAACCTCCTGCCAAATGTATGATCATATTAGAGTCACATATTTCCCTCAGATTACACAGATCCACAAAGAATTCCAAAACAAATCCAATTGTGATTAACTTCCATATCTACCGAGTGAATACCACAGTTTACCATCCCAGCAGCAAGATTTGCAACCTGTTGGCTCAAAAAAGGGCAACCAGTGAAGAACAATCACCATGGTAAATACAACCTATATTTATGTTTTAGTTTATATTCCCTTTTGTGCTTTAGCTATTTGCACATTACAACACTGTATAAAGACATAATATGACGTTTGAAATGTCTTTATTCTTTTGGAACTTTTGTAAGTGTAATGCTTCCTGTAAATCTGTTATTGTTTATTCCACGAAGTGTTCATTACCTATTCCCATTTCACTTGCTTTGGCAATGTAAACATATGTTTTCCATGCCAATAAAGTCCTTGAATTGAATTGAGAGAAAGAGAGTGTAAGAGAGGGGGAGGGAGAGGGAAAGAGGGGGTGGAGAAAGGGAGAGGGAAAGAGGGTAGTGGAGAAAGGGAGAGAAAGAGGGAGAGGGAAAGAGGGTAGTGGAGAAAGGGAGAGAAAGAGGGCGAGGGAAAGAGGGTAGTGGAGAAAGGGAGAGAAAGAGGGAGAGGGAAAGAGGGTAGTGGAGAAAGGGAGAGAAAGAGGGAGAGGGAAAGAGGGTGGTGGAGAAAGGGAGAGAAAGAGGGAGAGGGAAAGAGTGTAGTGGAGAAAGGGAGAGGGAAAGAGGGTAGTGGAGAAAGGGAGAGAGAAAGAGGGTAGTGGAGAAAGGGAGAGAAAGAGGGTAGTGGAGAAAGGGAGAGAAAGAGGGAGAGGGAAAGAGGGTGGTGGAGAAAGGGAGAGGGAAAGAGGGTAGTGGAGAAAGGGAGAGCAAGAGGGAGAGGGAAAGAGGGTGGTGGAGAAAGGGAGAGGGAAAGAGGGTAGTGGAGAAAGGGAGAGAGAAAGAGGGTAGTGGAGAAAGGGAGAGAAAGAGGGTAGTGGAGAAAGGGAGAGAAAGAGGGAGAGGGAAAGAGGGTAGTGGAGAAAAAGAGAAAGAGGGAGAGGGAAAGAGGGTAGTGGAGAAAGGGAGAGAAAGAGGGAGAGGGAAAGAGGGTAGTGGAGAAAGGGAGTGGGAAAGGGAAGAAAGAGGGTAGTGGAGAAAGGGAGAGAAAGAGGGAGAGGGAAAGAGGGTAGTGGAGAAAGGGAGAGAAAGAGGGAGAGGGAAAGAGGGTAGTGGAGAAAGGGAGAGGGAAAGAGGTAGTAGTGGAGAAAAGGAGAGAAAGAGGGAGAGGGAAAGAGGGTAGTGGAGAAAGGGAGAGAAAGAGGGAGAGGGAAAGAGGGTAGTGGAGAAAGGGAGAGAAAGAGGGAGAGGGAAAGAGGGTAGTGGAGAAAGGGAGAGGGAAAGAGGGTAGTGGAGAAAGGGAGAGAAAGAGGGAGAGGGAAAGAGGGTAGTGGAGAAAGGGAGAGGGAAAGAGGGTAGTGGAGAAAGGGAGAGCAAGAGGGAGAGGGAAAGAGGGTAGTGGAGAAAGGGAGAGAAAGAGGGAGAGGGAAAGAGGGTAGTGGAGAAAGGGAGAGGGAAAGAGGGTAGTGGAGAAAGGGAGAGAAAGAGGGAGAGGGAAAGAGGGTGGAGAAAGGGAGAAAAAGTGGAGAGGGAAAGAGGGAGAGGGAAAGAGGGTAGTGGAGAAAGGGGGAGGGTAGAGGGTAGTGGAGAAAGGGAGAGAAAGAGGGAGAGGGGGAAAGAGGGTAGTGGAGAAAGGGAGAGAAAAAGAGAGGGTAGTGGGAAAGAGGGTAGTGGAGAAAGGGAGAGAAAGAGGGAGAGGGAAAGAGGGTAGTGGAGAAAGGGAGAGAAAGAGGGTAGTGGAGAGGCAAAGAGGGTAGTGGAGAAAGAGGGGAGAGAAAGAGGGAGAGGGAAAGAGGGTAGTGGAGAAAGGGAGAGAAAGAGGGAGAGGGAAAGAGGGTGGTGGAGAAAGGGAAAGAAAGAGGGAGAGGGAAAGAGTGTAGTGGAGAAAGGGGGAGGGAAAGAGGGTAGTGGAGAAAGGGGAGAGAGAAAGAGGGTAGTGGAGAAAGGGAGAGAAAGAGGGTAGTGGAGAAAGGGAGAGAAAGAGGGAGAGGGAAAGAGGGTAGTGGAGAAAAAGGGAGAGAAAGAGGGAGAGGGAAAGAGGGTGGTGGAGAAAGGGAGAGGGAAAGAGGGTAGTGGAGAAAGGGAGAGAAAGAGGGAGAGGGGAAAGAGGGTGGTGGAGAAAGGGAGAGGGAAAGAGGGTAGTGGAGAAAGGGAGAGAGAAAGAGGGTAGTGGAGAAAGGGAGAGAAAGAGGGTAGTGGAGAAAGGAGAGAAAGAGGGAGAGGGAAAGAGGGTAGTGGAGAAAGGGAGAGAAAGAGGGAGAGGGAAAGAGGGTAGTGGAGAAAGGGAGAGGGAAAGAGGGTAGTGGAGAAAGGGAGAGAAAGAGGGAGAGGGAAAGAGGGTAGTGGAGAAAGGGAGAGAAAGAGGGAAAGGGAAAGAGGGTAGTGGAGAAAGGGAGAGAAAGAGGGAGAGGGAAAGAGGGTAGTGGAGAAAGGGAAATGGAAAGAGGGTAGTGGAGAAAGGGAGAAAGGGGGGGAGAGGGGGGTGGAGAAAGGGAAAGAGGGTAGGGGAGGGAGAGGGAGGGGGTGGAGAAAGGGGAGAGGGAAAGAGGGTAGTGGAGAAAGGGAGAGGGAGAGAGGGGGTGGAGAAAGGGAGAGGGGGAGGGAGAGGGAAAGAGGGTAGTGGAGAAAGGGAGAGGGAGAGGGGGATGGAGAAAGGGAGAGGGGAGGAAGGGGGTGGGGAAGGGAGAGGGAGAGAGCGGGGCTGGAGAAAGGAAGAGGGGGAACAGGAGAGGGGAGAGGGGGTTGGAGAAAGGGAGAGAAAGAGGGAGAGGAGAAAGGGAGAGAAGGGCACGGGACGGAGAGCCCCCTCTCTCTTTCCTTCCCCTGCTCCACTCTCCCTTCCTCTTCTCCAACAATTCCCTATTCAGCTCCCACGTGCCCCTGCCCCCCCTCCCTCCAGCGACCAAGGTGCTATTGTCTCGTTTCCTCTGGCCATGCAAGTCGACCTCCAGCCCACCGACCGCGCACGCGCACGCGAACACACAAACAAATCCTCTGCTGAAATTCACATTCAACTAGGCACAGGACCCTGCGCGGTGAATTGGATCCCTTACTGCGTTTTCCGTCAAATAGAAATAAACAACATGCTCTTCTAGATACGGCAAGATTGTTAAGTTTTTACGAAATGACAGAACCTGGGAAACTTTTAAATACTGTTTGAAGGGAAGTTACTGCAAAGAGACCACCTGCGGAAGAAAAACAAAACACTTGTTGGTGAACCAGTCTGATGTTTCCCGGGACAGTAGCAGTGTTGAACGTGTTGACTTGACAACCAGAGGTGACAACCAGGTGAGCTGTCATCATTATCATCATCCTCACTAACTCAGATAACAGGTTTCCACTAGTTATCACAGCCACAAAAAAAAAAAAAAAAAAAAAAAAAAAAAAAAAAAAATATATATATATATATATATACACTGAGTGTACAAAACATTAGGAACACCAACCTAATATTGAATCGCACCCCCTTTTGCCCTCTGAACAGCCTCAATTTCTTGGAGCATGGACTCTACAAGGTGTTGAAAGCGTTCCACAGGGATGCTGGCCCATGTTGACTACAATGCTTCCCACAGTTGTTTCAAGTTGGCTGGATGTCCTTTGGGTGGTTGACCATTCTTGATACACACAGCAAACTGTTGAGTGTGAAAAACCCAGCAGTGTTGCAGTTCTTGACACAAACCGCCGGGCACATACTACCATACCCTGTTGAAAGGCACTTAAATCTTTTGTCTTGCCCATTCACCCTCTGAATGGCACACAATCCGTCTCAAATGTCTCAAGGTTTAAACATAATTTTTAACCTGTCTCCTCCCCTTCATCTACACGGATTGAAGTGGACTTAACAGGTGACATTAAGGTTAGGTTTAAAATAAGATTTTAAAAAGAGAAATAGTAGAAATCGGCAGGGTTATTACTTTGTGGCTGTGGTAACTAGTGTCAATCAAGATAATCGGTCACTGAACCAAAAGTTCTCTTGTTCTTTACAGGTTCAACTGTTAGCCTTTAACAACTTGTTTGGGTCTTAAAAGTTATATCATCAGTGGCTCTCTCTTTCCCTGTCAGATAGGACTAGGACATCTCTCTCTTTCCCTGTCAGATAGGACAAGGACATCTCTCTCTTTCCCTGTCAGATAGAACTAGGACATCTCTCTCTTTCCCTGTCAGATAGAACTAGGACATCTCTCTCTTTCCCTGTCAGATAGAACTAGGACATCTCTCTCTTTCCCTGTCAGATAGGACTAGGACATCTCTCTCTTTCCCTGTCAGATAGGACTAGGACATCTCTCTCTTTCCCTGTCAGATAGGACTAGGACATCTCTCTCTTTCCCTGTCAGATAGGACTAGGACATCTCTCTCTTTCCCTGTCAGATATAACTAGGACATCTCTCTCTTTCCCTGTCAGATAGAACTAGGACATCTCTCTCTTTCCCTGTCAGATAGGACTAGGACATCTCTCTCTTTCCCTGTCAGATAGGACTAGGACATCTCTCTCTTTCCCTGTCAGATAGAACTAGGACATCTCTCTCTTTCCCTGTCAGATAGGACTAGGACATCTCTCTCTTTCCCTGTCAGATAGGATGAGGACATCTCTCTCTTTCCCTGTCAGATAGGACGAGGACATCTCTCTCTTTCCCTGTCAGATAGGACGAGGACATCTCTCTCTTTCCCTGTCAGATAGAACTAGGACATCTCTCTCTTTCCCTGTCAGATAGAACTAGGACATCTCTCTCTTTCTCTGTCAGATAGAACTAGGACATCTCTCTCTTTCCCTGTCAGATAGGACTAGGACATCTCTCTCTTTCCCTGTCAGATAGGACGAGGACATCTCTTTCTTTCCCTGTCAGATAGGACTAGGACATCTCTCTCTTTCCCTGTCAGATAGGACTAGGACATCGCTCTCTTTCCCTGTCAGATAGGACTAGGACATCGCTCTCTTTCCCTGTCAGATAGGACTAGGACATCTCTCTCTTTCCACGGCAGGGTAGCCTAGTGGTTAGAGCATTGGACTAGTAACCGAAAGGTTCCAAGTTCAAATCCCTGAGCTGACAAGGTACAAAATCTGTCGTTCTGCCCCTGAATAGGCAGTTAACCCACTGTTCCTAGGCCGTCATTGAAAATAAGAATTTTTTCTTAACTGACTTGCCTAATAAAATAAAGGTACATTTTTTTTTTTTTTAAAGATAGGACCATGACATCTCTCTCTTTCCCTGTGAGATAGGACCATGACATCTCTCTTTTTCCCTGTGAGACAGGACTAGGACATCTCTCTCTTTCCCTGTGAGACAGGACTAGGACGTCTCTCCTTTTCCCTGTCAGATAGGACTAGGACATCTCTCTCTTTCCCTGTCAGATAGGACTAGGACATCTCTCTTTTTCCCTGTGAGATAGGACTAGGACATCTCTCTTTTTCCCTGTGAGATAGGACTAGGACGTCTCTCCTTTTCCCTGTCAGATAGGACTAGGACATCTCTCTCTTTCCCTGTCAGATAGGACTAGGACATCTCTCTTTTTCCCTGTGAGATAGGACTAGGACATCTCTCTTTTTCCCTGTGAGATAGGACTAGGACATCTCTCTCTTTCCCTGTGAGACAGGACTAGGATCTCTCTCTTTCCCTGTCAGATAGGACAGGACATCTCTCTCTTTCCCTGTGAGACAGGACTAGGACGTCTCTCCTTTTCCCTGTGAGATAGGACTAGGACGTCTCTCCTTTTCCCTGTCAGATAGGACTAGGACATCTCTCTTTTTCCCTGTGAGATAGGACTAGGACATCTCTCTTTTTCCCTGTGAGATAGGACTAGGACATCTCTCTCTTTCCCTGTCAGATAGGACTAGGACATCTCTCTCTTTCCCTGTCAGAACTAGGACATTGCTCTCTTTCCCTGTCAGATAGGACTAGGACATCTCTCTTTTTCCCTGTGAGATAGGACTAGGACATCTCTCTCTTTCCCTGTCAGATAGGACTAGGACATCTCTCTCTTTCCCTGTCAGAACTAGGACATTGCTCTCTTTCCATGTCAGATAGGACTAGGACATCTCTCTCTTTCCCTGTCAGATAGGACCAAGACATATCTCTCTCTTTCCCTGTCAGATAGGACATCTCTCTCTTTCCCTGTCAGAAAGGACCAGGACATCTCTCTTTTTCTCTGTCAGATAGAACTAGGACATCTCTCTCTTTCTCTGTCAGATAGGACTAGGACATCTCTCTCTTTCTCTGTCAGATAGAACTAGGACATCTCTCTATTTCCCTGTCAGATAGGACCAGGACATCTCTCTCTTTCTCTGTCAGATAGGACCAGGACATCTCTCTCTTTCTCTGTCAGATAGGACTAGGACATCTCTTTCTTTCCCTGTCAGATAGGACCAGGACTAAGAGCATGCCTTGAAATCAATGACAGCTGATTCCTGACCTGGAACACCTTACAGTATTATGTTTATACCTTTTTAACCCCCATAATAACACTGGAATAATGGGGAAAAGAGACAGGCATGGGGGAAGATTATCTGATTATCAGTTTTGCATTTTGATTTGATACATTCTACATGCCTGTCTACCTGTTTCTCTGCCTTCCTGTCTGCCTGTTTCTCTGCCTTTCTGTCTGCCTGTTTCTCTGCCTGTCTTTCTGCCTGTTTCTCTGCCTTTCTGTCTGGCGGTTTCTTTGCCTGTCTGCCTGCCTGTCTACCTGTTTCTCTGCCTTTCTGTCTGCCTGTCTGTCTGCCTGTTTCTCTGCCTTTCTGTCTGCCTGTTTCTCTGCCTTTCTGTCTGCCTGTCTACCTGTTTCTCTGCCATTCTGTCTGCCTGTCTGTCTGCCTTTCTGTTTGCCTACCTGCCTGCCTGTCTACCTGTTTCTCTGCCATTCTCTCTACCTGTTTCTCTGCCTGTCTGTCTGAGTTGTACTATCTGTACTATGACTGATATAAAGAAACAGCTGTATTGGTCTAGTATCTATAGTGGGACTGACAGAAAGAAACAGCTGCATTGTGTGTGTAGCTCATGTATACAGCAGGTCAGGTCATGGACCTTGAAAAGACAGCTGCGTACACACAGAGTTCACTCACGGTGACACACACGTTGGCCCAGTCCCTGACACTGCTACCTCAGCTGTAGTATATTCATAACAGATCAGCATGAAGCAGCATTATATAGCTGAATGTTAGGAAGGCTATATAGTCTAGCCAAGTCACTGTGTTACTGTGTTAAGTCACTGTGTTACTGTGTTAAGTTACTGTGTTAAGTCACTATGTGTTACTGTGTTAAATCACTGTTTTACTGTGCTTAGTCACTGTGTGTTACTGTGTTAAGTCACTGTCTAAAGTCACTGTGTTACTGTGTTAAGTTACTGTGTTAAGTCACTATGTGTTACTGTGTTAAATCACTGTTTTACTGTGCTTAGTCACTGTGTGTTACTGTGTTAAGTCACTGTGTGGCACTGTGTTTAGTCACTGTGTGTTCCTGTGTTTAGTCACTGTGTGTTCCTGTGTTAAGTCACTGTGTGTTCCTGTGTTAAGTCACTGTGTTACTGTGTTTGGTCACTGTGTTACTGTGTTTGGTCATTGTGTGGTACTGTGTTTGGTCACTGTGTGTTCCTGTGTTAAGTCACTGTGTTACTGTGTTTGGTCACTGTGTTACTGTGTTAAGTCACTGTCTAAAGTCACTGTGTTACTGTGTTAAGTTACTGTGTTAAGTCACTATGTGTTACTGTGTTAAATCACTGTTTTACTGTGCTTAGTCACTGTGTGTTACTGTGTTAAGTCACTGTGTGGCACTGTGTTTAGTCACTGTGTGTTCCTGTGTTAAGTCACTGTGTGTTCCTGTGTTAAGTCACTGTGTTACTGTGTTTGGTCACTGTGTTACTGTGTTTGGTCACTGTGTTACTGTGTTTGGTCACTGTGTGGTACTGTGTTTGGTCACTGTGTGTTCCTGTGTTAAGTCACTGTGTTACTGTGTTTGGTCACTGTGTTACTGTGTTAAGTCACTGTCTAAAGTCACTGTGTGCTATTGTGTTAAGTAACTCATTGTTACTATGTTCAGTCACTGTTACTGTGTTAAGTCACTGTTACTGTGTTAAGTCCCTGTTACTGTGTTAAGTCCCTGTTACTGTGTTTAGTCAGTCTCTGTTACAGTGTTAAGTCACTGTGTGTTACCCTGTTAAGTCACATTTAGGTCCTGTTTAAGTCATTGTGGGTTACCATGTTAAATCACTGTGTTACTGTGTTAATTGTGTTACTGTGTTAAGTTACATTTAGTTACTGTTTAAGTCATTGTGGGTTACCATGTTAAATCATTGTGTTACTGTGTTAATTGTGCTAATGTGTTAAGTCACATTTAGTTACTGTTTAAGTCATTGTGGGTTACCATGTTAAATCACTGTGTTACTGTGCTAATTGTGCTACTGTGTTAAGTCACATTTAGTTACTGTTTAAGTCATTGTGGGTTACCATGTTAAATCACTGTGTTACTGTGTTAATTGTGCTACTGTGTTAAGTCACTGTGGGTTACCATGTTAAATCACTGTGTTATTGTGTTAATTGTGTTACTGTGTTAAGTCACATTTAGTTACTGTTTAAGTCTGTGGGTTACCATGTTAAATCACTGTGTTACTGTGTGTTAATGTGTTGTTACTGTGTTTGTTTAAGTCATTGTGGGTTACCATGTTAAATCACTGTGTTACTGTGTGTTACTGTGTTGTTACATTTGTGTTAAGTCATTGTGGGTTACCATGTTAAATCACTGTGTTACTGTGTTAATTGTGTTACTGTGTTAAGTCACTGTGGGTTACCATGTTAAATCACTGTGTTATTGTGTTAATTGTGTTACTGTGTTAAGTCACTGTGGGTTACCATGTTAAATCACTGTGTTATTGTGTTAATTGTGTTACTGTGTTAAGTCACTGTGGGTTACCATGTTAAATCACTGTGTTATCGTGTTAATTGTGTTACTGTGTTAAGTCACTGTGGGTTACCATGTTAAATCACTGTGTTATTGTGTTAAGTCACTGTGGGTTACCATGTTAAATCACTGTGTTATTGTGTTAATTGTGTTACTGTGTTAAGTCACTGTGGGTTACCATGTTAAATCACTGTGTCACTGTGTTAAGTCACTGTTACCATGTTGTCAATGTGTTACTTTGTTAAGTCATTGTGTTTTACTGTGTTAAATCATTATGTTTTACTGTGGTAAGTCACTATGTATTACTGTGTAAAGTCACATCTAGTTACTATGTTAAATCCCTGTGTGTTACTGTGGTAAATCATTATGCATTACTGTGTTAAGTAACTCATTGTTACTATGTTAAGTCCCTGTTACTATGTTAAGTCCCTGTTACTATGTTACGTCACTGTTACTGTGTTATGTCCCTGTTACTGTGTTAAGTCACTGTTACTGTGTTAAGTCACTGTGTGTTACTGTGTTAAGTCACTGTGTGTTACTGTGTCAAGTCCCATGTAGTTGCTGTTTAAGTAACTGTGTGTCACTGTGTTAAATCACTGTGTTACTGTGTTAAGTCACTCATTGTTACTTTATTAAGTCTCCATTACTGTGTTAAATCCCTGTTACTGTGTTAAGTCCCTGTTACTGTGTTAAGTCCCTGTTACTGTGTTAAGTTGCTGTGTGTTACCCTGTTAAGTCACATTTAGTTGCTGTGTTAAATCACTGTGTGTTAATGTTTTAATTGACTGTTTTACTCTGTTCAGTTACTTTGTGTTGCTGTGTTAAGTCGTGTTGTGTTACAATCTTACAATGTTGCTCCCACTATGTGGGATTCAGTACAGAGAGAGACAGAGGCCCCCAGCTAAGGAGTAGACTGTGGAAGACTGTCAACATGAGATGGAGAGAGAGAGAGAATGTGTGGTAGGTACTGTCTAGGCGTGTGAGAGAGAGCGAGATCGTTACAACTCTGTATATAGCAATAATATATGACATTTGAAATGTTTCAATTGTTTTGGAACTTTTTAAAATATTTTAAAGATTTATTTAACCTTTATTTATCTAGGCAAGTCAGTTAAGAACACTTTTTTAACCGGCCTCCTGCGGGGATGGGGGCTGGGATTAAAAACTTCTGTGAGTGTAATGTTAACTGTTCATTTTTTATTTCTCTTTTGTTTATTATCTATTTCACTTGCTGTGGCAATGTTAACATATGTTTCCCATGCCAATAAAGCCCTTTGAATTGAATTGAGAAAGAAAAAGTTGAGGGAAAAACACAAAATCCATTTACACAAACAACAACAAGTAACTTCAACAAAGATGTGAATGATCTGAGAGACAAAGCAAGAAGGGCCTTCCAGGCAATCAAAAGGAACATAAAACTCAACATCCCAATTAGGATGTGGCTAAAAATACTTAAATCAGATATCGAACACATTGCCCTCTATGGTTGTGAGGTCTGGGGTCCACTCACCAACCAAGAATTCACAAAATGGGACAAACACTCAATTGAGACTGTGTGTACAGAGCAGAATTTGGACTATACTCGCTAGTTATCAAAACCCAGAAAAGCGCTGTTAAATTCTACCTTAAAAAAGGAGATGTCCAAACCTTCCACCACAAAGCCCTCACCTACAGAGAGATGAACCTAGAGAGTCCCCCCAGCCTGCTGGTTCTGGGGCTCAGTTCACAAATACAAACAGACCCCACAGAAACACATTTAGACCTAACCAAATTATGAGAAAGCAAAAAGATAACTATTTC